>NW_026542979.1:0-82005 GCF_028750875.1 Macrosteles quadrilineatus | reverse complement strand
AAAACATTTATATATATTTATTTGTATATTATCCTTCCTATAATATTATTATATATGTATTATTCATAACAAAAACATTATTAAAAAGTGTTCATTCATATATAATTATAATTATAAAAAACTTTAAACTATGTATTTATATTATGATCAAAAAAACCTGTCAATATTTATTTGCATATTATCGTTTCTATAATATTATTATATTTGTATTATTAATTACAAAAACATTACTAAAAAGTGTTCATTCATATATAATAATTATTATAAAAAACTTTAAAATATGTATTTATATTATGATAAAGAAAACCTGTGAATATTTATTTGCATATTATCCTTCCTATAATATTATTATATATGTATTATTAATTACAAAAACATCATTAAAAAGTGTTCATTCATATATAATTATTTTTATATAAAAATTTTAAAATATGTATTTATATTATGATAAAAAAAACCTGTCAATATTTAATTGCATATTATCCTTACTATAATATTAATATATATGTATTATTATTATTAAAAACATTATTAAAAAGTGTTCATTCATATATAATTATAATTATAAAAATATTATAAAATATGTATTTATATTATGATCAAAAACATTTATATATATTTATTTGTATATTATCCTTCCTATAATATTATTATATATGTATTATTCATAACAAAAACATTATTAAAAAGTGTTCATTCATATATAATTATAATTATAAAAAAACTTTAAACTATGTATTTATATTATGATCAAAAAAACCTGTCAATATTTATTTGCATATTATCGTTTCTATAATATTATTATATTTGTATTATTAATTACAAAAACATTACTAAAAAGTGTTCATTCATATATAATTATTATTATAAAAATATTATAAAATATGTATTTATATTATGATCAAAAACATTTATATATATTTATTTGTATATTATCCTTCCTATAATATTATTATTTATGTATTATTAATAACAAAAACATCATTAAAAAGTGTTCATTCATATATAATTATTTTTATATAAAAATTATAAAATATGTATTTATATTATGATAATAAAAAAACCTGTCAATATTTAATTGCATATTATCCTTACTATAATATTAATATATATGTATTATTATTATTAAAAACATTATTAAAAAGTGTTCATTCATATATAATTATAATTATAAAAATATTATAAAATATGTATTTATATTATGATCAAAAACATTTTTATATATTTATTTTAATATTATCCTTCCTATAATATTATTATATACGTATTATTCATAACAAAAACATTATTAAAAAGTGTTCATTCATATATAATTATAATTATAAAAAAACTTTAAACTATGTATTTATATTATGATCAAAAAAACCTGTCAATATTTATTTTCATATTATCCTTTCTATAATATTATTATATTTGTGTTATTAATTACAAAAACATTACTAAAAAGTGTTCATTCATATATAATTATTATTATAAAAAACTTTTAAATATGTATTTATATTATGATAAAAAAAACTGTGAATATTTATTTGCATATTATCCTTCCTATAATATTATTATATATGTATTATTAATTACAAAAACATCATTAAAAAGTGTTCATTCATATATAATTATTATTATAAAAATATTATAAAATATGTATTTATATTATGATCAAAAACATTTATATATATTTATTTGTATATTATCCTTCCTATAATATTATTATATATGTATTATTAATAACAAAAACATCATTAAAAAGTGTTCATTCATATATAATTATTTTTATATAAAAATTATAAAATATGTATTTATATTATGATAAAAAAAACCTGTCAATATTTAATTGCATATTATCCTTACTATAATATTAATATATATGTATTATTATTATTAAAAACATTATTAAAAAGTGTTCATTCATATATAATTATAATTATAAAAATATTATAAAATATGTATTTATATTATGATCAAAAACATTTTTATATATTTATTTGTATATTATCCTTCCTATAATATTATTATATATGTATAATTCATAACAAAAACATTATTAAAAAGTGTTCATTCATATATAATTATAATTATAAAAAAACTTTAAACTATGTATTTATATTATGATCAAAAAAACCTGTCAATATTTATTTGCATATTATTGTTTCTTTAATATTATTATATTTGTATTATTAATTACAAAAACATTACTAAAAAGTGTTCATTCATATATAATTATTATTATAAAAAGATTTAAAATATGTATTTATATTATGATAAAAAAACCTGTCAATATTTAATTGCATATTATCCTTCCTATAATATTAATATATATGTATTATTATTATTAAAAACATTATTAAAAAGTGTTCATTCATATATAATTATAATTATAAAAAATATTATAAAATATGTATTTATATTATGATCAAAAACATTTATATATATTTATTTGTATATTATCCTTCCTATAATATTATTATATATGTATTATTAATAACAAAAACATTATTAAAAAGTGTTCATTCATATATAATTATTATTATAAAAATATTATAAAATATGTATTTATATTATGATCAAAAACATTTATATATATTTATTTGTATATTATCCTTCCTATAATATTATTATATATGTATTATTAATTACAAAAACATTATTAAAAAGTGTTCATTCATATATAATTATAATTAAAAAAATATTATAAAATATGTATTCATATTATGATCAAAAACATTAATATATATTTATTTGTATATTATCCTTCCTATAATATTATTATATATGTATTATTAATTACAAAAACATCATTAAAAAGTGTTCATTCATATATAATTATTATTATAAAAATATTATAAAATATGTATTTATATTATGATCAAAACATTTATATATATTTATTTGTATATTATCCTTCCTATAATATTATTATATATGTATTATTAATAACAAAAACATCATTAAAAAGTGTTCATTCATATATAATTATTTTTATATAAAAATTATAAAATATGTATTTATATTATGATAAAAAAAACCTGTCAATATTTAATTGCATATTATCCTTACTATAATATTAATATATATGTATTATTATTATTAAAAACATTATTAAAAAGTGTTCATTCATATATAATTATAATTATAAAAATATTATAAAATATGTATTTATATTATGATCAAAAACATTTTTATATATTTATTTGTATATTATCCTTCCTATAATATTATTATATATGTATTATTCATAACAAAAACATTATTAAAAAGTGTTCATTCATATATAATTATAATTATAAAAAAACTTTAAACTATGTATTCATATTATGATCAAAAAAACCTGTCAATATTTATTTTCATATTATCGTTTCTATAATATTATTATATTTGTATTATTAATTACAAAAACATTACTAAAAAGTGTTCATTCATATATAATTATTATTATAAAAAACTTTTAAATATGTATTTATATTATGATAAAAAAACTGTGAATATTTATTTGCATATTATCCTTCCTATAATATTATTATATATGTATTATTAATTACAAAAACATCATTAAAAAGTGTTCATTCATATATAATTATTATTATAAAAATATTATAAAATATGTATTTATATTATGAACAAAAACATTTATATACCTATATTTATTTGTATATTATCCTTCCTATAATATTATTATATATGTATTATTAATAACAAAAACATTATTAAAAAGTGTTAATTCATATATAATTATTATTATAAAAATATTATAAAATATGTATTTATATTATGATCAAAAACATTTATATATATTTATTTGTATATTATCCTTCCTATAATATTATTATATATGTATTATTCATAACAAAAACATTACTAAAAAGTGTTCATTCATATATTATTATTATTATAAAAATATTATAAAATATGTATTTATATTATGATCAAAAACATTTATATATATTTATTTGTATATTATCCTTCCTATAATATTATTATATATGTATTATTCATAACAAAAACATTATTAAAAAGTGTTCATTCATATATAATTATAATTATAAAAAAACTTTAAACAATGTATTTATATTATGATCAAAAAAACCTGTCAATATTTATTTGCATATTATCGTTTCTATAATATTATTATATTTGTATTATTAATTACAAAAACATTACTAAAAAGTGTTCATTCATATATTATTATTATTATAAAAAACTTTAAAATATGTATTTATATTATGATAAAAAAACCTGTGAATATTTATTTGCATATTATCCTTCCTGTAATATTATTATATATGTATTATTAATAACAAAAACATTATTAAAAAGTGTTCATTCATATATAATTATTATTATAAAAATATTATAAAATATGTATTTTTATTATGATCAAAAACATTTATATATATTTATTTGTATATTATCCTTCCTATAATATTAGTATATATGTATTATTAATAACAAAAACATTATTCAAAAGTGTTCATTCATATATAATTATTATTATAAAAATATTATAAAATATGTATTTATATTATGATCAAAAACATTTATATATATTTATTTGTATATTATCCTTCCTATAATATTATTATATATGTATTATTCATAACAAAAACATTATTAAAAAGTGTTCATTCATATATAATTATAATTATAAAAAAACTTTAAACTATGTATTTATATTATGATCAAAAAACCTGTCAATATTTATTTTCATATTATCGTTTCTATAATATTATTATATTTGTATTATTAATTACAAAAACATTACTAAAAAGTGTTCATTCATATATAATTATTATTATAAAAAACTTTAATATATGTATTTATATTATGATAAAAAAAACCTGTGAATATTTATTTGCATATTATCCTTCCTATAATATTATTATATATGTATTATTAATAACAAAAACATTATTAAAAAGTGTTCATTCATATATAATTATTATTATAAAAATATTATAAAATATGTTTTTATATTATGATCAAAAACATTTATATATATTTATTTGTATATTATCCTTCCTATAATATTATTATATATGTATTATTAATAACAAAAACATTATTAAAAAGTGTTCATTCATATATTATTATTATTATAAAAATATTATAAAATAAGTATTTATATAATGATCAAAAACATTTATATATATTTATTTGTATATTATCCTTCCTATAATATTATTATATATGTATTATTCATAACAAAAACATTATTAAAAAGTGTTCATTCATATATAATTATAATTTTATAAAAAAACTTTAAACTATGTATTTATATTATGATCAAAAAAACCTGTCAATATTTATTTGCATATTATCGTTTCTATAATATTATTATATTTGTATTATTAATTACAAAAACATTACTAAAAAGTGTTCATTGATATATAATTATTATTATAAAAAAACTTTAAACTATGTATTTATATTATGATCAAAAAAACCTGTCAATATTTATTTGCATATTATCGTTTCTATAATATTATTATATTTGTATTATTAATTACAAAAACATTACTAAAAAGTGTTCATTTATATATAATTATTATTATAAAAAACTTTAAAATATGTATTTATATTATGATAAAAAAACCTGTGAATATTTATTTGCATATTATCCTTCCTATAATATTATTATATATGTATTATTAATAACAAAAACATTATTAAAAAGTGTTCATTCATATATAATTATTATTATAAAAATATTATAAAATATGTATTTATATTATGATCAAAAACATTTATATATATTTATTTGTATATTATCCTTCCTATAATATTATTATATATGTATTATTAATAACAAAAACATTATTCAAAAGTGTTCATTCATATATAATTATTATTATAAAAATATTATAAAATATGTATTTATATTATGATCAAAAACATTTATATATATTTATTTGTATATTATCCTTCCTATAATATTATTATATATGTATTATTAATAACAAAAACATCATTAAAAAGTGTTCATTCATATATAATTATTTTTATATAAAAATTATAAAATATGTATTTATATTATGAAAAAAAAAACCTGTCAATATTTAATCGCATATTATCCTTACTATAAAATTAATATATATGTATTATTATTATTAAAAACATTATTAAAAAGTGTTCATTCATATATAATTATAATTATAAAAATATTATAAAATATGTATTTATATTATGATCAAAAACATTTTTATAATTTTATTTGTATATTATCCTGCCTATAATATTATTATATATGTATTATTCATAACAAAAACATTATTAAAAAGTGTTCATTCATATATAATTATAATTATAAAAAAACTTTAAACTATGTATTTATATTATGATCAAAAAAACTTGTCAATATTTATTTGCATATTATTGTTTCTATAATATTATTATATTTGTATTATTATTTACAAAAACATTACTAAAAAGTGTTCATTCATATATAATTATTATTATAAAAAACTTTAAAATATGTATTTATATTATGATAAAAAAAACCTGTCAATATTTAATTGCATATTATCCTTCCTATAATATTAATATATATGTATTATTATTATTAAAAACATTATTAAAAAGTGTTCATTCATATATAATTATAATTATAAAAATATTATAAAATATGTATTTATATTATGATCAAAAACATTTATATATATTTATTTGTCTATTATCCTTCCTATAATATTATTATATATGTATTATTAATAACAAAAACATTATTCAAAAGTGTTCATTCATATATATATTCATATATTGACAGGTTTTTTTGATCATAATATAAATACATAGTTTAAAGTTTTTTTATAATTATAATTATATATGAATGAACACTCTTTAATAATGTTTTTGTTATGAATAATACATATATAATAATATTATAGGAAAGATAATATACAAATAAATATATATAAATGTTTTTGATCATAATATAAATACATATTTTATAATATTTTTATAATAATAATTATATATGAATGAACACTTTTGAATAATGTTTTTGTTATTAATAATACATATATACTAATATTATAGGAAGGATAATATACAAATAAATATATATAAATGTTTTTGATCATAATAAAAATACATATTTTATAATATTTTTATAATAATACTTATATATGAATGAACACTTTTTAATAATTTTTTTGTTATTAATAATACATATATAATAATATTATAGGAAGGATAATATGCAAATAAATATTCACAGGTTTTTTTATCATAATATAAATACATATTTTAAAGTTTTTTATAATAATAATAATATATGAATGAACACTTTTTAGTAATGTTTTTGTAATTAATAATACAAATATAATAATATTATAGAAACGATAATATGCAAATAAATATTGACAGGTTTTTTTGATCATAATATAAATACATAGTTTAAAGTTTTTTTATAATTATAATTATATATGAATGAACACTTTTTAATAATGTTTTTGTTATGAATAATACATATATAATAATATTATAGGAAGGATAATATACAAATAAATATATATAAATGTTTTTGATCATAATATAAATACATATTTTATAATATTTTTATAATAATAATAATATATGAATGAACACTTTTTAATAATGTTTTTGTTATGAATAATACATATATAATAATATTATAGGAAGGATAATATACAAATAAATATATATAAATGTTTTTGATCATAATATAAATACATATTTTATAATATTTTTATAATAATAATTATATATGAATGAACACTTTTGAATAATGTTTTTGTTATTAATAATACATATATAATAATATTATAGGAAGGATAATAGACAAATAAATATATATAAATGTTTTTGATCATAATATAAATACATATTTTATAATATTTTTATAATTATAATTATATATGAATGAACACTTTTTAATAATGTTTTTAATAATAATAATACATATATATTAATATTATAGGAAGGATAATATGCAATTAAATATTGACAGGTTTTTTTTATCATAATATAAATACATATTTTAAAGTTTTTTATAATAATAATTATATATGAATGAACACTTTTTAGTAATGTTTTTGTAAATAATAATACAAATATAATAATATTATAGAAACAATAATATGCAAATAAATATTGACAAGTTTTTTTGATCATAATATAAATACATAGTTTAAAGTTTTTTTATAATTATAATTATATATGAATGAACACTTTTTAATAATGTTTTTGTTATGAATAATACATATATAATAATATTATAGGCAGGATAATATACAAATAAATATATAAAAATGTTTTTGATCATAATATAAATACATATTTTATAATTTTTATATAAAAATAATTATATATGAATGAACACTTTTTAATGATGTTTTTGTTATTAATAATACATATATAATAATATTATAGGAAGGATAATATACAAATAAATATATATAAATGTTTTTGATCATAATATAAATACATATTTTATAATATTTTTATAATAATAATTATATATGAATGAACACTTTTGAATAATGTTTTTGTTATTAATAATACATATATAATAATATTATAGGAAGGATAATATACAAATAAATATATATAAATGTTTTTGATCATAATATAAATACATATTTTATAATATTTTTATAATAATAATTATATATGAATGAACACTTTTGAATAATGTTTTTGTTATTAATAATACATATATAATAATATTATAGGAAGGATAATATGCAAATAAATATTCACAGGTTTTTTTATCATAATATAAATACATATTTTAAAGTTTTTTATAATAATAATTATATATGAATGAACACTTTTTAGTAATGTTTTTGTAATTAATAATACAAATATAATAATATTATAGAAACGATAATATGCAAATAAATATTGACAGGTTTTTTTGATCATAATATAAATACATAGTTTAAAGTTTTTTTATAATAATAATTATATATGAATGAACACTTTTTAGTAATGTTTTTGTAATTAATAATACAAATATAATAATATTATAGAAACGATAATATGCAAATAAATATTGACAGGTTTTTTTGATCATAATATAAATACATATTTTATAATATTTTTATAATAATAATAATATATGAATGAACACTTTTTAATAATGTTTTTGTTATGAATAATACATATATAATAATATTATAGGAAGGATAATATACAAATAAATATATATAAATGTTTTTGATCATAATATAAAAACATATTTTATAATATTTTTATAATAATAATTATATATGAATGAACACTTTTTAATAATGTTTTTGTTATTAATAATACATATATATTAATATTATAGTAAGGATAATATGCAATTAAATATTGACAGGTTTTTTTTTATCATAATATAAATACATATTTTATAATTTTTATATAAAAATAATTATATATGAATGAACACTTTTTAATGATGTTTTTGTTATTAATAATACATATATAATAATATTATAGGAAGGATAATATACAAATAAATATATATAAATGTTTTGATCATAATATAAATACATATTTTATAATATTTTTATAATAATAATTATATATGAATGAACACTTTTTAATGATGTTTTTGTAATTAATAATACATATATAATAATATTATAGGAAGGATAATATGAAAATAAATATTCACAGTTTTTTTTATCATAATATAAATACATATTTAAAAGTTTTTTATAATAATAATTATATATGAATGAACAATTTTTAGTAATGTTTTTGTAATTAATAATACAAATATAATAATATTATAGAAACGATAATATGAAAATAAATATTGACAGGTTTTTTTGATCATAATATAAATACATAGTTTAAAGTTTTTTTATAATTATAATTATATATGAATGAACACTTTTTAATAATGTTTTTGTTATGAATAATACATATATAATAATATTATAGGAAGGATAATATACAAATAAATATATAAAAATGTTTTTGATCATAATATAAATACATATTTTATAATATTTTTATAATTATAATTACATATGAATGAACACTTTTTAATAATGTTTTTAATAATAATAATACATATATATTAATATTATAGTAAGGATAATATGCAATTAAATATTGACAGGTTTTTTTTATCATAATATAAATACATATTTAAAGTTTTTTATAATAATAATTATATATGAATGAACACTTTTTAGTAATGTTTTTGTAATTAATAATACAAATTTAATAATATTATAGAAACGATAATATGAAAATAAATATTGACAGGTTTTTTTGATCATAATATAAATACATAGTTTAAAGTTTTTTTATAATTATAATTATATATGAATGAACACTTTTTAATAATGTTTTTGTTATGAATAATACATATATAATAATATTATAGAAATGATAATATACAAATAAATATATATAAATGTTTTTGATCATAATATAAATACATATTTTATAATATTTTTATAATAATAATAATATATGAATGAACACTTTTTAATAATGTTTTTGTTATTAATATTACATATATAATAATATTATAGGAAGGATAATATACAAATAAATATATATAAATGTTTTTGATCATAATATAAATACATATTTTATAATATTTTTATAATAATAATTATATATGAATGAACACTTTTTAATAATGTTTTTGTTATTAATAATACATATATAATAATATTATAGGAAGGATAATATACAAATAAATATATATTAATGTTTTTGATCATAATATAAATACATATTTTATAATATTTTTATAATTATAATTATATATGAATGAACACTTTTTAATAATGTTTTTGTTATTAATAATACATATATAATAATATTATAGGAAGGATAATATACAAATAAATATATATAAATGTTTTTGATCATAATATAAATACATATTTTATAATATTTTTATAATAATAATTATATATGAATGAACACTTTTTAATAATGTTTTTGTTATTAATAATACATATATAATAATATTATAGGAAGGATAATATACAAATAAATATATATAAATGTTTTTGATCATAATATAAATACATATTTATAATATTTTTTATAATTATAATTATATATGAATGAACACTTTTTAATAATGTTTTTAATAATAATAATACATATATATTAATATTATAGGAAGGATAATATGCAATTAAATATTGACAGGTTTTTTTATCATAATATAAATACATATTTTAAATCTTTTTATAATAATAATTATATATGAATGAACACTTTTTAGTAATGTTTTTGTAATTAATAATACAAATATAATAATATTAAAGAAACAATAATATGCAAATAAATATTGACAGATTTTTTTGATCATAATATAAATACATAGTTTAAAGTTTTTTTATAATTATAATTATATATGAATGAACACTTTTTAATAATGTTTTTGTTATGAATTATACATATATAATAATATTATAGGAAAGATAATATACAAATAAATATATAAAAATGTTTTTGATCATAATATAAATACATATTTTATAATATTTTTATAATTATAATTATATATGAATGAACACTTTTTAATAATGTTTTTAATAATAATAATACATATATATTAATATTATAGTAAGGATAATATGCAATTAAATATTGACAGGTTTTTTTTATCATAATATAAATACATATTTTATAATTTTTATATAAAAATAATTATATATGAATGAACACTTTTTAATGATGTTTTTGTTATTAATAATACATATATAATAATATTATAGGAAGGATAATATACAAATAAATATATATAAATGTTTTTGATCATAATATAAATACATATTTTATAATATTTTTATAATAATAATTATATATGAATGAACACTTTTTAATGATGTTTTTGTAATTAATAATACATATATAATAATATTATAGGAAGGATAATATGCAAATAAATATTCACAATTTTTTTTATCATAATATAAATACATATTTAAAAGTTTTTTATAATAATAATTATATATGAATGAACACTTTTTAGTAATGTTTTTGTAATTAATAATACAAATATAATAATATTATAGAAACGATAATATGAAAATAAATATTGACAGGTTTTTTTGATCATAATATAAATACATAGTTTAAAGTTTTTTTATAATTATAATTATATATGAATGAACACTTTTTAATAATGTTTTTGTTATGAATAATACATATATAATAATATTATAGGAAGGATAATATTAAAATAAATATATAAAAATGTTTTTGATCATAATATAAATACATATTTTATAATATTTTTATAATTATAATTATATATGAATGAACACTTTTTAATAATGTTTTTAATAATAATAATACATATATATTAATATTATAGTAAGGATAATATGCAATTAAATATTGACAGGTTTTTTTTTATCATAATATAAATACATATTTTATAATTTTTATATAAAAATAGTTATATATGAATGAACACTTTTTAATGATGTTTTTGTTATTAATAATACATATATAATAATATTATAGAAAGGATAATATACAAATAAATATATATAAATGTTTTTGATCATAATATAAATACATATTTTATAATATTTTTATAATAATAATTATATATGAATGAACACTTTTGAATAATGTTTTTGTTATTAATAATACATATATAATAATATTATAGGAAGGATAATATACAAATAAATATATATAAATGTTTTTGATCATAATATAAATACATATTTTATAATATTTTTTATAATTATAATTATATATGAATGAACACTTTTTAATAATGTTTTTAATAATAATAATACATATATATTAATATTATAGGAAGGATAATATGCAATTAAATATTGACAGGTTTTTTTATCATAATATAAATACATATTTTAAATCTTTTTATAATAATAATTATATATGAATGAACACTTTTTAATAATGTTTTTGTTATGAATTATACATATATAATAATATTAAAGAAACAATAATATGCAAATAAATATTGACAGGTTTTTTTGATCATAATATAAATACATAGTTTAAAGTTTTTTTATAATTATAATTATATATGAATGAACACTTTTTAATAATGTTTTTGTTATGAATTATACATATATAATAATATTATAGGAAGGATAATATACAAATAAATATATAAAAATGTTTTTGATCATAATATAAATACATATTTTATAATATTTTTATAATTATAATTATATATGAATGAACACTTTTTAATAATGTTTTTAATAATAATAATACATATATATTAATATTATAGTAAGGATAATATGCAATTAAATATTGACAGGTTTTTTTATCATAATATAAATACATATTTTATAATTTTTATATAAAAATAATTATATATGAATGAACACTTTTTAATGATGTTTTTGTTATTAATAATACATATATAATAATATTATAGGAAGGATAATATACAAATAAATATATATAAATGTTTTTGATCATAATATAAATACATATTTTATAATATTTTTATAATAATAATTATATATGAATGAACACTTTTTAATGATGTTTTTGTAATTAACAATACATATATAATAATATTATAGGAAGGATAATATGCAAATAAGTATTCACAGTTTTTTTTTTATCATAATATAAATACATATTTAAAAGTTTTTTATAATAATAATTATATATGAATGAACACTTTTTAGTAATGTTTTTGTAATTAATAATACAAATATAATAATATTATAGAAACGATAATATGAAAATAAATATTGACAGGTTTTTTTTGATCATAATATAAATACATAGTTTAAAGTTTTTTTATAATTATAATTATATATGAATGAACACTTTTTAATAATGTTTTTGTTATGAATAATACATATATAATAATATTATAGGAAGGATAATATTAAAATAAATATATAAAAATGTTTTTGATCATAATATAAATACATATTTTATAATATTTTTATAATTATAATTATATATGAATGAACACTTTTTAATAATGTTTTTGTAATTAATAATCCAAATATAATAATATTATAGAAACGATAATATGCAAATAAATATTGACAGGTTTTTTTGATCATAATATAAATACATAGTTTAAAGTTTTTTTATAATTATAATAATATATGAATGAACACTTTTTAATAATGTTTTTGTTATTAATAATACATATATAATAATATTATAGAAACGATAATATGCAAATAAATATTGACAGGTTTTTTTGATCATAATATAAATACATAGTTTAAAGTTTTTTTATAATAATAATTATATATGAATGAACACTTTTTAGTAATGTTTTTGTAATTAATAATACAAATATAATAATATTATAGAAACGATAATATGCAAATAAATATTGACAGGTTTTTTTGGAAGGATAATATACAAATAAATATATATAAATGTTTTTGATCATAATATAAATACATATTTTATAATAATTTTATAATAATAATAATATATGAATGAACACTTTTTAATAATGTTTTTGTTATTAATAATACATATATAATAATATTATAGGAAGGATAATATACAAATAAATATATAAAAATGTTTTTGATCATAATATAAATACATATTTTATAATATTTTTATAATAATAATTATATATGAATGAACACTTTTTAATAATCTTTTTGTTATTAATAATACATATATAATAATATTATAGGAAGGATAATATGCAAATAAATATTCACAGGTTTTTTTATCATAATATAAATACATATTTTAAAGTTTTTTATAATAATAATAATATATGAATGAACACTTTTTAGTAATGTTTTTGTAATTAATAATACAAATATAATAATATTATAGAAACGATAATATGCAAATAAATATTGACAGGTTTTTTTGATCATAATATAAATACATAGTTTAAAGTTTTTTTATAATAATAATTATATATGAATGAACACTTTTTAATAATGTTTTTGTTATGAATAATACATATATAATAATATTATAGGAAGGATAATATACAAATAAATGTATAAAAATGTTTTTGATCATAATATAAATACATATTTTAAAATATTTGTATAATTATAATTATATATGAATGTACACTTTTTAATAATGTTTTTAATAATAATAATACATATACATTAATATTATAGTAAGGATAATATGCAATTAAATTATTATTAATTACAAAAACATTACTAAAAAGTGTTCATTCATATATAATTATTATTATAAAAAAACTTTAAACTATGTATTTATATTATGATCAAAAAAACCTGTCAATATTTATTTGCATATTATCGTTTCTATAATATTATTATATTTGTATTATTAATTACAAAAACATTACTAAAAGTGTTCATTCATATATTATTATTATTATAAAAAACTTTAAAATATGTATTTATATTATGATAAAAAAACCTGTGAATATTTATTTGCATATTATCCTTCCTATAATATTATTATATATGTATTATTAATAACAAAAACATTATTAAAAAGTGTTCATTCATATATAATCATTATTATAAAAATATTATAAAATATGTATTTATATTATGATCAAAAACATTTTTATATATTTATTTGTATATTATCCTTCCTATAATATTATTATATATGTATTATTAATAACAAAAACATTATTAAAAAGTGTTCATTCATATATTATTATTATTATAAAATTATTATAAAATATGTATTTATATTATGATCAAAAACATTTATATATATTTATTTGTATATTATCCTTCCTATAATATTATTATATATGTATTATTCATAACAAAAACATTATTAAAAAGTGTTCATTCATATATAATTATAATTATAAAAAAACTTTAAACTATGTATTTATATTATGATCAAAAAAACCTGTCAATATTTATTTGCATATTATCGTTTCTATAATATTATTATATTTGTATTATTAATTACAAAAACATTACTAAAAAGTGTTCATTCATATATAATTATTATTATAAAAAAACTTTAAACTATGTATTTATATTATGATCAAAAAACCTGTCAATATTTATTTGCATATTATCGTTTCTATAATATTATTATATATGTATTATTAATAACAAAAACATTATTAAAAAGTGTTCATTCATATATTATTATTATTATAAAATTATTATAAAATATGTATTTATATTATGATCAAAAACATTTATATATATTTATTTGTATATTATCCTTCCTATAATATTATTATATATGTATTATTCATAACAAAAACATTATTAAAAAGTGTTCATTCATATATAATTATAATTATAAAAAAACTTTAAACTATGTATTTATATTATGATCAAAAAAACCTGTCAATATTTATTTGCATATTATCGTTTCTATAATATTATTATATTTGGATTATTAATTACAAAAACATTACTAAAAAGTGTTCATTCATATATTATTATTATTATAAAAAACTTTAAAATATGTATTTATATTATGATAAAAAAACCTGTGAATATTTATTTGCATATTATCCTTCCTATAATATTATTATATATGTATTATTAATAACAAAAACATTATTAAAAGGTGTTCATTCATATATAATTATTATTATAAAAATATTATAAAATATGTATTTATATTATGATCAAAAACATTTATATATATTTATTTGTATATTATCCTTCCTATAATATTATTATATATGTATTATTAATAACAAAAACATTATTCAAAAGTGTTCATTCATATATAATTATTATTATAAAAATATTATAAAATATGTATTTATATTATGATCAAAAACATTTATATATATTAATTTGTATATTATCCTTCCTATAATATTATTATATATGTATTATTAATAACAAAAACATCATTAAAAAGTGTTCATTCATATATAATTATTTTTATATAAAAATTATAAAATATGTATTTATATTATGATAAAAAAAACCTGTCAATATTTAATTGCATATTATCCTTACTATAATATTAATATATATGTATTATTATTATTAAAAACATTATTAAAATGTGTTCATTCATATATAATTATAATTATAAAAATATTATAAAATATGTATTTATATTATGATCAAAAACATTTTTATATATTTATTTGTATATTATCCTTCCTATAATATTATTATATATGTATTATTCATAACAAAAACATTATTAAAAAGTGTTCATTCATATATAATTATAATTATAAAAAAACTTTAAACTATGTATTTATATTATGATCAAAAAAACCTGTCAATATTTATTTTCATATTATCGTTTCTATAATATTATTATATTTGTATTATTAATTACAAAAACATTACTAAAAAGTGTTCATTCATATATAATTATTATTATAAAAAACTTTTAAATATGTATTTATATTATGATAAAAAAAACTGTGAATATTTATTTGCATATTATCCTTCCTATAATATTATTATATATGTATTATTAATTACAAATACATCATTAAAAAGTGTTCATTCATATATAATTATTATTATAAAAATATTATAAAATATGTATTTATATTATGATCAAAAACATTTATATATATTTATTTGTATATTATCCTTCCTATAATATTATTATATATGTATTATTAATAACAAAAACATCATTAAAAAGTGTTCATTCATATATAACTATTTTTATATAAAAATTATAAAATATGTATTTGTATTATGATAAAAAAACCTGTCAATATTTAATTGCATATTATCCTTACTATAATATTAATATATATGTATTATTATTATTAAAAACATTATTAAAAAGTGTTCATTCATATATAATTATAATTATAAAAATATTATAAAACATGTATTTATATTATGATCAAAAACATTTTTATATATTTATTTGTATATTATCCTTCCTATAATATTATTATATATGTATTATTCATAACAAAAACATTATTAAAAAGTGTTCATTCATATATAATTATAATTATAAAAAAACTTTAAACTATGTATTTATATTATGATCAAAAAAACCTGTCAATATTTATTTGCATATTATTGTTTCTTTAATATTATTATATTTGTATTATTAATTACAAAAACATTACTAAAAAGTGTTCATTCATATATAATTATTATTATAAAAAGATTTAAAATATGTATTTATATTATGATAAAAAAAACCTGTCAATATTTAATTGCATATTATCCTTCCTATAATATTAATATATATGTATTATTATTATTAAAAACATTATTAAAAAGTGTTCATTCATATATAATTATAATTATAAAAAATATTATAAAATATGTATTTATATTATGATCAAAAACATTTATATATATTTATTTGTATATTATCCTTCCTATAATATTATTATATATGTATTATTAATAACAAAAACAGTATTAAAAAGTGTTCATTCATATATAATTATTATTATTAAAATATTATAAAATATGTATTTATATTATGATCAAAACGTTTATATATATTTATTTGTATATTATCCTTCATATAATATTATTATATATGTATTATTAATAACAAAAACATTATTAAAAAGTGTTCATTCATATATAATTATAATTATAAAAATATTATAAAATATGTATTTATATTATGATCAAAAACATTTATATATATTTATTTGTATATTATCCTTCCTATAATATTATTATATATGTATTATTAATAACAAAAACATTATTAAAAAGTGTTCATTCATATATAATTATTATTATAAAAAGATTATAAAATATGTATTTATATTATGATCAAAAACATTTATATATATTTATTTGTATATTATCCTTCCTATAATATTATTATATATGTATTATTAATAACAAAAACATTATTAAAAAGTGTTCATTCATATATTATTATTATTATAAAAATATTATAAAATATGTATTTATATTATGATCAAAAACATTTATATATATTTATTTGTATATTATCCTCTCTATAATATTATTATATATGAATTATTCATAACAAAAACATTATTAAAAAGTGTTCATTCATATATAATTATAATTATAAAAAAACTTTAAACTATGTATTTATATTATGATCAAAAAACCTGTCAATATTTATTTGCATATTATTGTTTCTATAATATTATTATATTTGTATTATTAATTACAAAAACATTACTAAAAAGTGTTCATTCATATATAATTATTATTATAAAAAAACTTTAAACTATGTATTTATATTATGTTCAAAAAAACCTGTCAATATCTATTTGCATATTATCGTTTCTATAATATTATTATATTTGTATTATTAATTACAAAAACATTACTAAAAAGTGTTCATTCATATATAATTATTATTATAAAAAACTTTAAAATATGTATTTATATTATGATAAAAAAAACCTGTCAATATTTAATTGCATATTATCCTTACTATAATATTAATATATATGTATTATTATTATTAAAAACATTATTAAAAAGTGTTCATTCATATATAATTATAATTATAAAAATATTATAAAATATGTATTTATATTATGATCAAAAACATTTTTATATATTTATTTGTATATTATCCTTCCTATAATATTATTATATATGTATTATTCATAACAAAAACATTATTAAAAAGTGTTCATTCATATATAATTATAATTATAAAAAAACTTTAAACTATGTATTTATATTATGATCAAAAAAACCTGTCAATATTTATTTTCATATTATCGTTTCTATAATATTATTATATTTGTATTATTAATTACAAAAACATTACTAAAAAGTGTTCATTCATATATAATTATTATTATAAAAAACTTTTAAATATATATTTATATTATGATAAAAAAAACTGTGAATATTTATTTGCATATTATCCTTCCTATAATATTATTATATATGTATTATTAATTACAAAAACATCATTAAAAAGTGTTCATTCATATATAATTATTATTATAAAAATATTATAAAATATGTTTTTATATTATGATCAAAACATTTATATATATTTATTTGTATATTATCCTTCCTATATTATTATTATATATGTATTATTAATAACAAAAACATCATTAAAAAGTGTTCATTCATATATAATTATTTTTATATAAAAATTATAAAATATGTATTTATATTATGATAAAAAAAACCTGTCAATATTTAATTGCATATTATCCTTACTATAATATTAATATATATGTATTATTATTATTAAAAACATTATTAAAAAGTGTTCATTCATATATAATTATAATTATAAAAATATTATAAAATATGTATTTATATTATGATCAAAAACATTTTTATATATTTATTTGTATATTATCCTTCCTATAATATTATTATATATGTATTATTCATAACAAAAACATTATTAAAAAGTGTTCATTCATATATAATTATAATTATAAAAAAACTTTAAACTATGTATTTATATTATGATCAAAAAAACCTGTCAATATTTATTTTCATATTATCGTTTCTATAATATTATTATATTTGTATTATTAATTACAAAAACATTACTAAAAAGTGTTCATTCATATATAATTATTATTATAAAAAACTTTTAAATATGTATTTATATTATGATAAAAAAAACTGTGAATATTTATTTGCATATTATCCTTCCTATAATATTATTATATATGTATTATTAATTACAAAAACATCATTAAAAAGTGTTCATTCATATATAATTATTATAATAAAAATATTATAAAACATGTATTTATATTATGATCAAAAACATTTATATACCTATATTTATTTGTATATTATCCTTCCTATAATATTATTATATATGTATTATTAATAACAAAAACATTATTAAAAAGTGTTCATTCATATATAATTATTATTATAAAAATATTATAAAATATGTATTTATATTATGATCAAAAACATTTATATATATATATTTGTATATTATCCTTCCTATAATATTATTATATATGTATTATTCATAACAAAAACATTATTAAAAAGTGTTCATTCATAAATTATTATTATTATAAAAATATTATAAAATATGTATTTATATTATGATCAAAAACATTTATATATATTTATTTGTATATTATCCTTCCTATAATATTATTATATATGTATTATTCATAACAAAAACATTATTAAAAAGTGTTCATTCATATATAATTATAATTATAAAAAAACTTTAAACTATGTATTTATATTATGATCAAAAAAACCTGTCAATATTTATTTGCATATTATCGTTTCTATAATATTATTATATTTGTATTATTAATTACAAAAACATTACTAAAAAGTGTTCATTCATATATTATTATTATTATAAAAAACTTTAAAATATGTATTTATATTATGATAAAAAAACCTGTGAAAATTTATTTGCATATTATCCTTCCTATAATATTATTATATATGTATTATTAATAACAAAAACATTATTAAAAAGTGTTCATTTATATATAATTATTATTATAAAAATATTATAAAATATGTATTTATATTATGTTCAAAAACATTTATATATATTTATTTGTATATTATCCTTCCTATAATATTAGTATATATGTATTATTAATAACAAAAACATTATTCAAAAGTGTTCATTCATATATAATTATTATTATAAAAATATTATAAAATATGTATTTATATTATGATCAAAAACATTTATATATATTTATTTGTATATTATCCTTCCTATAATATTATTATATATGTATTATTCATAACAAAAACATTATTAAAAAGTGTTCATTCATATATAATTATAATTATAAAAAAACTTTAAACTATGTATTTATATTATGATCAAAAAAACCTGTCAATATTTATTTTCATATTATCGTTTCTATAATATTATTATATTTGTATTATTAATTACAAAAACATTACTAAAAAGTGTTCATTCATATATAATTATTATTATAAAAAACTTTAAAATATGTATTTATATTATGATAAAAAAAACCTTTGAATATTTATTTGCATATTATCCTTCCTATAATATTATTATATATGTATTATTAATAACAAAAACATTATTAAAAAGTGTTCATTCATATATAATTATTATTATAAAAATATTATAAAATATGTTTTTATATTATGATCAAAAACATTTATATATATTTATTTGTATATTATCCTTCCTATAATATTATTATATATGTATTATTCATAACAAAAACATTATTAAAAAGTGTTCATTCATATATTATTATAATTATAAAAATATTATAAAATATGTATTTATATTATGTATGATAAAAAACCTGTGAATATTTATTTGCATATAATCCTTCCTATAATATTATTATATATGTATTATTAATAACAAAAACATTATTAAAAAGTGTTCATTCATATATAATTATTATTATAAAAATATTATAAAATATGTATTTATATTATGATCAAAAACATTTATATATATTTATTTGTATATTATCCTTCCTATAATATTAGTATATATGTATTATTAATAACAAAAACATTATTCAAAAGTGTTCATTCATATATAATTATTATTATAAAAATATTATAAAATATGTATTTATATTATGATCAAAAACATTTATATATATTTATTTGTATATTATCCTTCCTATAATATTATTATATATGTATTATTCATAACAAAAACATTATTAAAAAGTGTTCGTTCATATATAATTATAATTATAAAAAAACTTTAAACTATGTATTTATATTATGATCAAAAAAACTGTCAATATTTATTTTCATATTATCGTTTCTATAATATTATTATATTTGTATTATTAATTACAAAAACATTACTAAAAAGTGTTCATTCATATATAATTATTATTATAAAAAACTTTAAAATATGTATTTATATTATGATAAAAAAAACCTGTGAATATTTATTTGCATATTATCCTTCCTATAATATTATTATATATGTATTATTAATAACAAAAACATTATTAAAAAGTGTTCATTCATATATAATTATTATTATAAAAATATTATAAAATATGTTTTTATATTATGATCAAAAACATTTATATATATTTATTTGTATATTATCCTTCCTATAATATTATTATATATGTATTATTCATAACAAAAACATTATTAAAAAGTGTTCATTCATATATTATTATAATTATAAAAATATTATAAAATATGTATTTATATTATGATCAAAAACATTTATATATATTTATTTGTATATTATCCTTCCTATAATATTATTATATATGTATTATTCATAACAAAAACATTATTAAAAAGTGTTCATTCATATATAATTATAATTATAAAAAAACTTTAAACTATGTATTTATATTATGATCAAAAAAAACCTGTCAATATTTATTTGCATATTATCGTTTCTATAATATTATTATATTTGTATTATTAATTACAAAAACATTACTAAAAAGTGTTCATTTATATATATTTATTATTATAAAAAAACTTTAAACTATGTATTTATATTATGATCAAAAAAACCTGTCAATATTTATTTGCATATTATCGTTTCTATAATATTATTATATTTGTATTATTAATTACAAAAACATTACTAAAAAGTGTTCATTCATATATTATTATTATTATAAAAAACTTTAAAATATGTATTTATATTATGATAAAAAAACCTGTGAATATTTATTTGCATATTATCCTTCCTATAATATTATTATATATGTATTATTAATAACAAAAACATTATTAAAAAGTGTTCATTCATATATAATTATTATTATAAAAATATTATAAAATATGTATTTATATTATGATCAAAAACATTTATATATATTTATTTGTATATTATCCTTCCTATAATATTATTATATATGTATTATTAATAACAAAAACATTATTCAAAAGTGTTCATTCATATATAATTATTATTATAAAAATATTATAAAATATGTATTTATATTATGATCAAAAACATTTATATATATTTATTTGTATATTATCCTTCCTATAATATTATTATATATGTATTATTAATAACAAAAACATCATTAAAAAGTGTTCATTCATATATAATTATTTTTATATAAAGATTATAAAATATGTATTTATATTATGATAAAAAAAACCTGTCAATATTTAATTGCATATTATCCTTACTATAATATTAATATATATGTATTATTATTATTAAAAACATTATTAAAAAGTGTTTATTCATATATAATTATAATTATAAAAATATTATAAAATATGTATTTATATTATGATCAAAAACATTTTTTATATATTTATTTGTATATTATCCTTCCTATAATATTATTATATATGTATTATTCATAACAAAAACATTATTAAAAAGTGTTCATTCATATATAATTATAATTATAAAAAAACTTTAAACTATGTATTTATATTATGATCAAAAAAACTTGTCAATATTTATTTGCATATTATTGTTTCTATAATATTATTATATTTGTATTATTAATTACAAAAACATTACTAAAAAGTGTTCATTCATATATAATTATTATTATAAAAAACTTTAAAATATGTATTTATATTATGATAAAAAAAACCTGTCAATATTTAATTGCATATTATCCTTCCTATAATATTAATATATATGTATTATTATTATTAAAAACATTATTAAAAAGTGTTCATTCATATATAATTATAATTATAAAAATATTATAAAATATGTATTTATATTATGATCAAAAACATTTATATATATTTATTTGTATATTATCCTTCCTATAATATTATTATATATGTATTATTAATAACAAAAACATTATTCAAAAGTGTTCATTCATATATAATTATTATTATAAAAATATTATAAAATATGTATTTATATTATGATCAAAAACATTTATATATATTTATTTGTATATTATCCTTCCTATAATATTATTATATATGTATTATTTATAACAAAAACATCATTAAAAAGTGTTCATTCATATATAATTATTTGTATATAAAAATTTTAAAATATGTATTTATATTATGATAAAAAAAACCTGTCAATATTTAATTGCATATTATCCTTACTATAATATTAATATATATGTATTATTATTATTAAAAACATTATTAAAAAGTGTTCATTCATGTATAATAATAATTATAAAAATATTATAAAATATGTATTTATATTATGATCAAAAACATTTATATATATTTATTTGTATATTATCCTTCCTATAATATTATTATATATGTATTATTAATAACAAAAACATTATTCAAAAGTGTTCATTCATATATAATTATTATTATAAAAATATTATAAAATATGTATTTATATTATGATCAAAAACATTTATATATATTTATTTGTATATTATCCTTCCTATAATATTATTATATATGTATTATTAATAACAAAAACATCATTAAAAAGTGTTCATTCATATATAATTATTTTTATATAAAAATTTTAATATATGTATTTATATTATGATAAAAAAAACCTGTCAATATTTAATTGCATATTATCCTTACTATAATATTAATATATATGTATTATTATTATTAAAAACATTATTAAAAAGTGTTCATTCATATATAATTATAATTATAAAAATATTATAAAATATGTATTTATATTATGATCAAAAACATTTATATATATTTATTTGTATATTATCCTTCCTATAATATTATTATACATGTATTATTCATAACAAAAACATTATTAAAAAGTGTTCATTCATATATAATTATAATTATAAAAAAACTTTAAACTATGTATTTATATTATGATCAAAAAAACCTGTCAATATTTATTTGCATATTATCGTTTCTATAATATTATTATATTTGTATTATTAATTACAAAAACATTACTAAAAAGTGTTCATTCATATATAATTATTATTATAAAAAAACTTTAAACTATGTATTTATATTATGATCAAAAAAACCTGTCACTATTTATTTGCATATTATCGTTTCTATAATATTATTATATTTGTATTATTAATTACAAAAACATTACTAAAAAGTGTTCATTCATATATTATTATTATTAAAAAAAAAACTTTAAAATATGTATTTATATTATGATAAAAAAACCTGTGAATATTTATTTGCATATTATCCTTCCTATAATATTATTATATATGTATTATTAATAACAAAAACATTATTAAAAAGTGTTCATTCATATATAATTATTATTATAAAAATATTATAAAATATGTATTTATATTATGATCAAAAACATTTATATATATTTATTTGTATATTATCCTTCCTATAATATAATTATATATGTATTATTAATAACAAAAACATCATTAAAAAGTGTTCATTCATATGTAATTATTATTAAAAAATATTATAAAATATGTATTTATATTATGATCAAAAACATTTATATATATTTATTTGTATATTATCCTTCCTATAATAATATTATATATGTATTATTAATAACAAAAACATTATTAAAAAGTGTTCATTCATATATAATTATAATTATAAAAATATTATAAAATATGTTTTTATATTATGATCAAAAACATTTATATATATTTATTTGTATATTATCCTTCCTTTAATATTATTATATATGTATTATTAATAACAAAAACATTATTAAAAAGTGTTCATTCATATATTATTATTATTATAAAAATATTATAAAATATGTATTTATATTATGATCAAAAACATTTATATATATTTATTTGTATATTATCCTTTCTATAATATTATTATATATGTATTATTCATAACAAAAACATTATTAAAAAGTGTTCATTCATATATAATTATAATTATAAAAAAACTTTAAACTATGTATTTATATTATGATCAAAAAACCTGTCAATATTTATTTGCATATTATCGTTTCTATAATATTATTATATTTGTATTATTAATTACAAAAACATTACTAAAAAGTGTTCATTCATATATAATTATTATTATAAAAAAACTTTAAACTATGTATTTATATTATGTTCAAAAAAACCTGTCAATATCTATTTGCATATTATCGTTTCTATAATATTATTATATTTGTATTATTAATAACAAAAACATTATTCAAAAGTGTTCATTCATATAAAATTATTATTATAAAAATATTATAAAATATGTATTTATATTATGATCAAAAACATTTATATATATTTATTTGTATATTATCATTCCTATAATATTATTATATATGTATTATTAATAACAAAAACATCATTAAAAAGTGTTCATTCATATATAATTATTTTTATATAAAAATTTTAAAATATGTATTTATATTATGATAAAAAAAACCTGTCAATATTTAATTGCATATTATCCTTACTATAATATTAATATATATGTATTATTATTATTAAAAACATTATTAAAAAGTGTTCATTCATATATAATTATAATTATAAAAATATTATAAAATATGTATTTATATTATGATCAAAAACATTTATATATATTTATTTGTATATTATCCTTCCTATAATATCATTATATATGTATTATTAATAACAAAAACATTATTAAAAAGTGTTCATTCATATATAATTATTATTATAAAAATATTATAAAATATGTATTTATATTATGATCAAAAACATTTATATATATTTATTTGTATATTATCCTTCCTATAATATTATTATATATTTATTATTCATAACAAAAACATTATTAAAAAGTGTTCATTCATATATAATTATTATTATAAAAATATTATAAAATATGTATTTATATTATGATCAAAAACATTTATATATATTTATTTGTATATTATCCTTCCTATAATATTATTATATATGTATTATTCATAACAAAAACATTATTAAAAAGTGTTCATTCATATATAATTATAATTATAAAAAAACTTTAAACTATGTATTTATATTATGATCAAAAAAACCTGTCAATATTTATTTGCATATTATCGTTTCTATAATATTATTATATTTTTATTATTAATTACAAAAACATTACTAAAAAGTGTTCATTCATATATAATTATAATTATAAAAAAACTTTAAACTATGTATTTATATTATGATCAAAAAAACCTGTCAATATTTATTTGCATATTATCGTTTCTATAATATTATTATATTTGTATTATTAATTACAAAAACATTACTAAAAAGTGTTCATTCATATATAATTATTATTATAAAAAAACTTTAAACTATGTATTTATATTATGATAAAAAAACCTGTGAATATTTATTTGCATATTATCCTTTCTATAATATTATTATATATGTATTATTAATAACAAAACATTATTAAAAAGTGTTCATTCATATATAATTATTATTATAAAAATATTATAAAATATGTATTTATATTATGATCAAAAACATTTATATATATTTATTTGTATATTATCCTTCCTATAATATTATTATATATGTATTATTAATAACAAAAACATTATTCAAAAGTGTTCATTCATATATAATTATTATTATAAAAATATTATAAAATATGTATTTATATTATGATCAAAAACATTTATATTTATTTATTTGTATATTATCCTTCCTATAATATTATTATATATGTATTATTAATAACAAAAACATCATTAAAAAGTGTTCATTCATATATAATTATTTTTATATAAAAATTATAAAATATGTATTTATATTATGATAAAAAAAAACTTGTCAATATTTAATTGCATATTATCCTTACTATAATATTAATATATATGTATTATTATTATTAAAAACATTATTAAAAAGTGTTCATTCATATATAATTATAATTATAAAAATATTATAAAATATGTATTTATATTATGATCAAAAACATTTTTATATATTTATTTGTATATTATCCTTCCTATAATATTATTATATATGTATTATTCATAACAAAAACATTATTAAAAAGTGTTCATTCATATATAATTATAATTATAAAAAAACTTTAAACTATGTATTTATATTATGATCAAAAAAATCTGTCAATATTTATTTGCATATTATCGTTTCTATAATATTATTATATTTGTATTATTAATTACAAAAACATTACTAAAAAGTGTTCATTCATATATAATTATTATTATAAAAAAACTTTAAACTATGTATTTATATTATGTTCAAAAAAACCTGTCAATATCTATTTGCATATTATCGTTTCTATAATATTATTATATTTGTATTATTAATAACAAAAACATTATTCAAAAGTGTTCATTCATATAAAATTATTATTATAAAAATATTATAAAATATGTATTTATATTATGATCAAAAACATTTATATATATTTATTTGTATATTATCATTCCTATAATATTATTATATATGTATTATTAATAACAAAAACATCATTAAAAAGTGTTCATTCATATATAATTATTTTTATATAAAAATTTTAAAATATGTATTTATATTATGATAAAAAAAACCTGTCAATATTTAATTGCATATTATCCTTACTATAATATTAATATATATGTATTATTATTATTAAAAACATTATTAAAAAGTGTTCATTCATATATAATTATAATTATAAAAATATTATAAAATATGTATTTATATTATGATCAAAAACATTTATATATATTTATTTGTATATTATCCTTCCTATAATATCATTATATATGTATTATTAATAACAAAAACATTATTAAAAAGTGTTCATTCATATATAATTATTATTATAAAAATATTATAAAATATGTATTTATATTATGATCAAAAACATTTATATATATTTATTTGTATATTATCCTTCCTATAATATTATTATATATTTATTATTCATAACAAAAACATTATTAAAAAGTGTTCATTCATATATAATTATTATTATAAAAATATTATAAAATATGTATTTATATTATGATCAAAAACATTTATATATATTTATTTGTATATTATCCTTCCTATAATATTATTATATATGTATTATTCATAACAAAAACATTATTAAAAAGTGTTCATTCATATATAATTATAATTATAAAAAAACTTTAAACTATGTATTTATATTATGATCAAAAAAACCTGTCAATATTTATTTGCATATTATCGTTTCTATAATATTATTATATTTTTATTATTAATTACAAAAACATTACTAAAAAGTGTTCATTCATATATAATTATAATTATAAAAAAACTTTAAACTATGTATTTATATTATGATCAAAAAAACCTGTCAATATTTATTTGCATATTATCGTTTCTATAATATTATTATATTTGTATTATTAATTACAAAAACATTACTAAAAAGTGTTCATTCATATATAATTATTATTATAAAAAAACTTTAAACTATGTATTTATATTATGATAAAAAAAACCTGTGAATATTTATTTGCATATTATCCTTTCTATAATATTATTATATATGTATTATTAATAACAAAAACATTATTAAAAAGTGTTCATTCATATATAATTATTATTATAAAAATATTATAAAATATGTATTTATATTATGATCAAAAACATTTATATATATTTATTTGTATATTATCCTTCCTATAATATTATTATATATGTATTATTAATAACAAAAACATTATTCAAAAGTGTTCATTCATATATAATTATTATTATAAAAATATTATAAAATATGTATTTATATTATGATCAAAAACATTTATATTTATTTATTTGTATATTATCCTTCCTATAATATTATTATATATGTATTATTAATAACAAAAACATCATTAAAAAGTGTTCATTCATATATAATTATTTTTATATAAAAATTATAAAATATGTATTTATATTATGATAAAAAAAAACTTGTCAATATTTAATTGCATATTATCCTTACTATAATATTAATATATATGTATTATTATTATGAAAAACATTATTAAAAAGTGTTCATTCATATATAATTATAATTATAAAAATATTATAAAATATGTATTTATATTATGATCAAAAACATTTTTATATATTTATTTGTATATTATCCTTCCTATAATATTATTATATATGTATTATTCATAACAAAAACATTATTAAAAAGTGTTCATTCATATATAATTATAATTATAAAAAAACTTTAAACTATGTATTTATATTATGATCAAAAAAACCTGTCAATATTTAATTTCAAATTATCGTTTCTATAATATTATTATATTTGTATTATTAATTACAAAAACATTACTAAAAAGTGTTCATTCATATATAATTATTATTATAAAAAACTTTAAAATATGTATTTATATTATGATAAAAAAACCTGTGAATATTTATTTGCATAGTATCCTTCCTATAATATTATTATATATGTATTATTAATTACAAAAACATCATTAAAAATTGTTCATTCATATATAATTATTTTTATATAAAAATTTTAAAATATGTATTTATAATATGATAAAAAAAACCTGTCAATATTTAATTGCATATTATCCTTACTATAATATTATTATATATGTATTATTAATAACAAAAACATTATTCAAAAGTATTCATTCATATAAAATTATCATTATAAAAATATTATAAAAAATGTATTTATATTATGATCAAAAACATTTATATATATTTATTTGTATATTATCCTTCCTATAATATTATTATATATGTATTATTAATAACAAAAACATTATTAAAAAGTGTTCATTCATATATAATTATTATTATAAAAATATTATAAAATATGTATTTATATTATGATCAAAAACATTTATATATATTTATTTGTATATTATCCTTCCTATAATATTATTATATATGTATTATTCATAACAAAAACATTATTAAAAAGTGTTCATTCATATATAATTATAATTATAAAAAAACTTTAAACTATGTATTTATATTATGATCAAAAAAACCTGTCAATATTTATTTTCATATTATCGTTTCTATAATATTATTATATTTGTATTATTAATTACAAAAACATTACTAAAAAGTGTTCATTCATATATAATTATTATTATAAAAAACTTTTAAATATGTATTTATATTAAGATAAAAAAAACTGTGAATATTTATTTGCATATTATCCTTCCTATAATATTATTATATATGTATTATTAATTACAAAAACATCATTAAAAAGTGTTCATTCATATATAATTATTATTATAAAAATATTATAAAATATGTATTTATATTATGATCAAAAACATTTATATATATTTATTTGTATATTATCCTTCCTATAATATTATTATATATGTATTATTAATAACAAAAACATTATTCAAAAGTATTCATTCATATAAAATTATCATTATAAAAATATTATAAAAAATGTATTTATATTATGATCAAAAACATTTATATATATTTATTTGTATATTATCCTTCCTATAATATTATTATATATGTATTATTAATAACAAAAACATTATTAAAAAGTGTTCATTCATATATAATTATAATTATAAAAAAACTTTAAACTATGTATTTATATTATGATCAAAAAAACCTGTCAATATTTATTTGCATATTATCGTTTCTATAATATTATTATATTTGTATTCTTAATTACAAAAACATTACTAAAAAGTGTTCATTCATATATAATTATTATTATAAAAAAACTTTAAACTATGTATTTATATTATGATAAAAAAAACCTGTGAATATTTATTTGCATATTATCCTTTCTATAATATTATTATATATGTATTATTAATAACAAAAACATTATTAAAAAGTGTTCATTCATATATAATTATTATTATAAAAATATTATAAAATATGTATTTATATTATGATCAAAAACATTTATATATATTTATTTGTATATTATCCTTCCTATAATATTATTATATATGTATTATTAATAACAAAAACATTATTCAAAAGTGTTCATTCATATATAATTATTATTATAAAAATATTATAAAATATGTATTTATATTATGATCAAAAACATTTATATATATTTATTTGTATATTATCCTTCCTATAATATTATTATATATGTATTATTAATAACAAAAACATCATTAAAAAGTGTTCATTCATATATAATTATTTTTATATAAAAATTATAAAATATGTATTTAAATTATGATAAAAAAAAACTTGTCAATATTTAATTGCATATTATCCTTACTATAATATTAATATATATGTATTATTATTATTAAAAACATTATTAAAAAGTGTTCATTCATATATAATTATAATTATAAAAATATTATAAAATATGTATTTATATTATGATCAAAAACATTTATATATATTTATTTGTATATTATCCTTCCTATAATATTATTATATATGTATTATTAATAACAAAAACATTATTAAAAAGTGTTCATTCATATATAATTATTATTATAAAAATATTATAAAATATGTATTTATATTATGATCAAAAACATTTATATATATTTATTTGTATATTATCCTTCCTATAATATTATTATATATGTATTATTCATAACAAAAACATTATTAAAAAGTGTTCATTCATATATAATTATAATTATAAAAAAACTTTAAACTATGTATTTATATTATGATCAAAAAAACCTGTCAATATTTATTTTCATATTATCGTTTCTATAATATTATTATATTTGTATTATTAATTACAAAAACATTACTAAAAAGTGTTCATTCATATATAATTATTATTATAAAAAACTTTTAAATATGTATTTATATTAAGATAAAAAAAACTGTGAATATTTATTTGCATATTATCCTTCCTATAATATTATTATATATGTATTATTAATTACAAAAACATCATTAAAAAGTGTTCATTCATATATAATTATTATTATAAAAATATTATAAAATATGTATTTATATTATGATCAAAAACATTTATATATATTTATTTGTATATTATCCTTCCTATAATATTATTATATATGTATTATTAATAACAAAAACATTATTCAAAAGTATTCATTCATATAAAATTATCATTATAAAAATATTATAAAAAATGTATTTATATTATGATCAAAAACATTTATATATATTTATTTGTATATTATCCTTCCTATAATATTATTATATATGTATTATTAATAACAAAAACATTATTAAAAAGTGTTCATTCATATATAATTATAATTATAAAAAAACTTTAAACTATGTATTTATATTATGATCAAAAAAACCTGTCAATATTTATTTGCATATTATCGTTTCTATAATATTATTATATTTGTATTCTTAATTACAAAAACATTACTAAAAAGTGTTCATTCATATATAATTATTATTATAAAAAAACTTTAAACTATGTATTTATATTATGATAAAAAAAACCTGTGAATATTTATTTGCATATTATCCTTTCTATAATATTATTATATATGTATTATTAATAACAAAAACATTATTAAAAAGTGTTCATTCATATATAATTATTATTATAAAAATATTATAAAATATGTATTTATATTATGATCAAAAACATTTATATATATTTATTTGTATATTATCCTTCCTATAATATTATTATATATGTATTATTAATAACAAAAACATTATTCAAAAGTGTTCATTCATATATAATTATTATTATAAAAATATTATAAAATATGTATTTATATTATGATCAAAAACATTTATATATATTTATTTGTATATTATCCTTCCTATAATATTATTATATATGTATTATTAATAACAAAAACATCATTAAAAAGTGTTCATTCATATATAATTATTTTTATATAAAAATTATAAAATATGTATTTAAATTATGATAAAAAAAAACTTGTCAATATTTAATTGCATATTATCCTTACTATAATATTAATATATATGTATTATTATTATTAAAAACATTATTAAAAAGTGTTCATTCATATATAATTATAATTATAAAAATATTATAAAATATGTATTTATATTATGATCAAAAACATTTTTATATATTTATTTGTATATTATCCTTCCTATAATATTATTATATATGTATTATTCATAACAAAAACATTATTAAAAAGTGTTCATTCATATATAATTATAATTATAAAAAAACTTTAAACTATGTATTTATATTATGATCAAAAAAACCTGTCAATATTTATTTTCATATTATCGTTTCTATAATATTATTATATTTGTATTATTAATTACAAAAACATTACTAAAAAGTGTTCATTCATATATAATTATTATTATAAAAAACTTTAAAATATGTATTTATATTATGATAAAAAAAACCTGTGAATATTTATTTGCATATTATCCTTCCTATAATATTATTATATATGTATTATTAATTACAAAAACATCATTAAAAATTGTTCATTCATATTTAATTATTTTTATATAAAAATTTTAAAATATGTATTTATAATATGATAAAAAAAACCTGTCAAAATTTAATTGCATATTATCCTTACTATAATATTAATATATATGTATTATTATTATTAAAATCATTATTAAAAAGTGTTCATCATATATAATTATAATTATAAAAATATTATAAAATATGTATTTATATTATGATCAAAAACATTTATATATATTTATTTGTATATTATCCTTCCTATAATATTATTATATATGTATTATTAATAACAAAAACATTATTAAAAAGTGTTCATTCATATATAATTATTATTATAAAAATATTATAAAATATGTATTTATATTATAATCAAAAACATTTATATATATTTATTTGTATATTATCCTTCCTATAATATTATTATATATGTATTATTCATAACAAAAACATTATTAAAAAGTGTTCATTCATATATAATTATAATTATAAAAAAACTTTAAACTATGTATTTATATTATGATCAAAAAAACCTGTCAATATTTATTTGCATATTATCGTTTCTATAATATTATTATATTTGTATTATTAATTACAAAAACATTACTAAAAAGTGTTCATTCATATATTATTATTATTATAAAAAACTTTAAAATATGTATTTATATTATGATAAAAAAACCTGTGAATATTTATTTGCATATTATCCTTCCTATAATATTATTATATATGTATTATTAATAACAAAAACATTATTAAAAAGTGTTCATTCATATATAATTATTATTATAAAAATATTATAAAATATGTATTTATATTATGATTAAAAACATTTTTATATATTTATTTGTATATTATCCTTCCTATAATATTATTATATATGTATTATTAATAACAAAAACATTATTAAAAAGTGTTCATTCATATATTATTATTATTATAAAATTATTATAAAATATGTATTTATATTATGATCAAAAACATTTATATATATTTATTTGTATATTATCCTTCCTATAATATTATTATATATGTATTATTCATAACAAAAACATTATTAAAAAGTGTTCATTTATATATAATTATAATTATAAAAAAACTTTAAACTATGTATTTATATTATGATCAAAAAAACCTGTCAATATTTATTTGCATATTATCGTTTCTATAATATTATTATATTTGTATTATTAATTACAAAAACATTACTAAAAAGTGTTCATTCATATATAATTATTATTATAAAAAAACTTTAAACTATGTATTTATATTATGATCAAAAAAACCTGTCAATATTTATTTGCATATTATCGTTTCTATAATATTATTATATTTGTATTATTAATTACAAAAACATTACTAAAAAGTGTTCATTCATATATAATTATTATTATAAAAAAACTTTAAACTATGTATTTATATTATGATCAAAAAAACCTGTCAATATTTATTTGCATATTATCGTTTCTATAATATTATTATATTTGGATTATTAATTACAAAAACATTACTAAAAAGTGTTCATATATAATTATTATTATAAAAAACTTTAAAATATGTATTTATATTATGATAAAAAAAACCTGTAAATATTTATTTGCATATTATCCTTCCTATAATATTATTATATATGTATTATTAATTACAAAAACATCATTAAAAAGTGTTCATTCATATAAAATTATTTTTATATAAAAATATAAAAATATGTATTTATATTATGATCAAAAACATTTATATATATTTATTTGTATATTATCCTTCCTATAATATTATTATATATGTATTATTCATAACAAAAACATTATTAAAAAGTGTTCATTCATATATAATTATAATTATAAAAAAACTTTAAACTAAGTATTTATATTATGATCAAAAAAACCTGTCAATATTTATTTTCATATTATCGTTTCTATAATATTATTATATTTGTATTATTAATTACAAAAACATTACTAAAAAGTGTTCATTCATATATAATTATTATTATAAAAAACTTTTAAATATGTATTTATATTATGATAAAAAAAACTGTGAATATTTATTTGCATATTATCCTTCCTATAATATTATTATATATGTATTATTAATTACAAAAACATCATTAAAAAGTGTTCATTCATATATAATTATTATTATAAAAATATTATAAAATATGTATTTATATTATGATCAAAAACATTTATATATATTTATTTGTATATTATCCTTCCTATAATATTATTATATATGTATTATTAATAACAAAAACATTATTCAAAAGTATTCATTCATATAAAATTATTATTATAAAAATATTATAAAATATGTATTTATATTATGATCAAAAACATTTATATATATTTATTTGTATATTATCCTTCCTATAATATTATTATATATGTATTATTAATAACAAAAACATCATTAAAAAGTGTTCATTCATATATAATTATTTTTATATAAAAATTTTAAAATATGTATTTATATTATGATAAAAAAAACCTGTCAATATTTAATTGCATATTATCCTTACTATAATATTAATATATATGTATTATTATTATTAAAAACATTATTAAAAAGTGTTCATTCATATATAATTATAATTATAAAAATATTATAAAATATGTATTTATATTATGATCAAAAACATTTATATATATTTATTTGTATATTATCCTTCCTATAATATTATTATATATGTATTATTAATAACAAAAACATTATTAAAAAGTGTTCATTCATATATAATTATTATTATAAAAATATTATAAAATATGTATTTATATTATGATCAAAAATATTTATATATATTTATTTGTATATTATCCTTCCTATAATATTATTATATATGTATTATTCATAACAAAAACATTATTAAAAAGTGTTCATTCATATATTATTATTATTATAAAAATATTATAAAATATGTATTTATATTATGATCAAAAACATTTATATATATTTATTTGTATATTATCCTTCCTATAATATTATTATATATGTATTATTCATAACAAAAACATTATTAAAAAGTGTTCATTCATATATAATTATAATTATAAAAAAACTTTAAACTATGTATTTATATTATGATCAAAAAAACCTGTCAATATTTATTTGCATATTATCGTTTCTATAATATTATTATATTTGTATTATTAATTACAAAAACATTACAAAAAAGTGTTCATTCATATATAATTATTATTATAAAAAAACTTTAAACTATGTATTTATATTATGATCAAAAAAACCTGTGAATATTTATTTGCATATTATCCTTCCTATAATATTATTATATATGTATTATTAATAACAAAAACATTATTAAAAAGTGTTCATTCATATATAATTATTATTATAAAAATATTATAAAATATGTATTTAATAATATAAATAAATATTAATAAGATAATATGCAATTAAATATTGACAGGTTTTTTTTATCATAATATAAATACATATTTTATAATTTTAATATAAAAATAATTATATATGAATGAACACTTTTTAATGATGTTTTTGTTATTAATAATACATATATAATAATATTATAGGAAGGATAATATACAAATAAATATATATAAATGTTTTTGATCATAATATAAATACATATTTTATAATATTTTATAATAATAATTATATATGAATGAACACTTTTGAATAATGTTTTTGTTATTAATAATACATATATAATAATATTATAGGAAGGATAATATACAAATAAATATATATAAATGTTTTTGATCATAATATAAATACATATTTTATAATATTTTTATAATAATAATTATATATGAATGAACACTTTTTAATAATGTTTTTGTTATTAATAATACATATATAATAATATTATAGGAAGGATAATATGCAAATAAATATTCACAGGTTTTTTTGATCATAATATAAATACATAGTTTAAAGTTTTTTTATAATTATAATTATATATGAATGAACACTTTTTAATAATGTTTTTGTTATGAATAATACTTATATAATAATATTATAGGAAGGATAATTTACAAATAAATATATATAAATGTTTTTGATCATAATATAAATACATATTTTATAATATTTTTATAATTATAATTATATATGAATGAACACTTTTTAATAATGTTTTTAATAATAATAATACATATATATTAAAATTATAGTAAGGATAATATGCAATTAAATATTGACAGGTTTTTTTTATCATAATATAAATACATATTTTAAAATTTTTATATAAAAATAATTTTATATGAATGAACACTTTTTAATGATGTTTTTGTAATTAATAATACATATATAATAATATTATAGGAAGGATAATATGCAAATAAATATTCACAGGTTTTTTTTTATCGTAATATAAATACATATTTAAAAGTTTTTTATAATAATAATTATATATGAATGAACACTTTTTAGTAATGTTTTTGTAATTAATAATACAAATATAATAATATTATAGAAACGATAATATGAAAATAAGTATTGACAGGTTTTTTTGATCATAATATAAATACATAGTTTAAAGTTTTTTTTATAATTATAATTATATATGAATGAACACTTTTTAATAATGTTTTTGTTATGAATAGTACATATATAATAATATTATAGGAAGGATAATATACAAATAAATATATAAAAATGTTTTTGATCATAATATAAATACATATTTTATAATATTTTTATAATTAATTATAATTATATATGAATGAACACTTTTTAATAATGTTTTTAATAATAATAATACATATATATTAATATTATAGTAAGGATAATATGCAATTAAATATTGACAGGTTTTTTTTTATCATAATATAAATACATATTTTATAATTTTTATATAAAAATAATTATATATGAATGAACACTTTTTAATGATGTTTTTGTTATTAATAATACATATATAATAATATTATAGGAAGGATAATATACAAATAAATACATATAAATGTTTTTGATCATAATATAAATACATATTATATAATATTTTTATAATAATAATTATATATGAATGAACACTTTTTAATGATGTTTTTGTAATTAATAATACATATATAATAATATTATAGGAAGGATAATATGCAAATAAATATTCACAGTTTTTTTTTATCATAATATAAATACATATTTAAAAGTTTCTTATAATAATAATTATATATGAATGAACACTTTTTAGTAATGTTTTTGTAATTAATAATACAAATATAATAATATTATAGAAACGATAATATGAAAATAAATATTGACAGGTTTTTTTGATCATAATATAAATACATAGTTTAAAGTTTTTTTATAATTATAATTATATATGAATGAACACTTTTTAATAATGTTTTTGTTATGAATAATACATATATAATAATATTATAGGAAGGATAATATACAAATAAATATATAAAAATGTTTTTGATCATAATATAAATACATATTTTATAATATTTTTATAATTATAATTATATATGAATGAACACTTTTTAATAATGTTTTTAATAATAATAATACATATATATTAATATTATAGTAAGGATAATATGCAATTAAATATTGACAGGTTTTTTTTTATCATAATATAAATACATATTTTATAATTTTTATATAAAAATAATTATATATGAATGAACACTTTTTAATGATGTTTTTGTTATTAATAATACATATATAATAATATTATAGGAAGGATAATATACAAATAAATATATATAAATGTTTTTGATCATAATATAAATACATATTTTATAATATTTTTATAATAATAATTATATATGAATGAACACTTTTTAATAATGTTTTTGTTATTAATAATACATATATAATAATATTATAGGAAGGATAATATACAAATAAATATATATAAATGTTTTTGATCATAATATAAATACATATTTTATAATATTTTTATAATAATAATTATATATGAATGAACACTTTTTAATAATGTTTTTGTTATTAATAATACATATATAACAATATTATAGGAAGGATAATATGCAAAAAAATATTCACAGGTTTTTTTATCATAATATAAATACATATTTTAAAGTTTTTTATAATAATAATAATATATGAACACTTTTTAGTAATGTTTTTGTAATTAATAATCCAAATATAATAATATTATAGAAACGATAATATGCAAATAAATATTGACAGGTTTTTTTAATCATAATATAAATACATAGTTTAAAGTTTTTTTATAATAATAATTATATATGAATGAACACTTTTTAGTAATGTTTTTGTAATTAATAATACAAATATAATAATATTATAGAAACGATAATATGCAAATAAATATTGACAGGTTTTTTTGATCATAATATAAATACATAGTTTAAAGTTTTTTTATAATAATAATTATATATGAATGAACACTTTTTAGTAATGTTTTTGTAATCAATAATACAAATATAATAATATTATAGAAACGATAATAAGCAAATAAATATTGACAGGTTTTTTTGATCATAATATAAATACATAGTTTAAAGTTTTTTTATAATTATAATTATATATGAATGAACACTTTTTAATAATGTTTTTGTTATGAATAATACATATATAATAATATTATAGGAAGGATAATATACAAATAAATATATATAAATGTTTTTGATCATAATATAAATACATATTTTATAATAATTTTATAATAATAATAATATATGAATGAACACTTTTTAATAATGTTTTTGTTATTAATAATACATATATAATAATATTATAGGAAGGATAATATACAAATAAATATATAAAAATGTTTTTGATCATAATATAAATACATATTTTATAATATTTTTATAATAATAATTATATATGAATGAACACTTTTGAATAATGTTTTTGTTATTAATAATACATATATAATAATATTATAGGAAGGATAATATGCAAATAAATATTCACAGGTTTTTTTATCATAATATAAATACATATTTTAAAGTTTTTTATAATAATAATAATATATGAATGAACACTTTTTAGTAATGTTTTTGTAATTAATAATACAAATATAATAATATTATAGAAACGATAATATGCAAATAAATATTGACAGGTTTTTTTGATCATAATATAAATACATAGTTTAAAGTTTTTTTATAATAATAATTATATATGAATGAACACTTTTTAGTAATGTTTTTGTAATTAATAATACAAATATAATAATATTATAGAAACGATAATATGCAAATAAATATTGACAGGTTTTTTTGATCATAATATAAATACATAGTTTAAAGTTTTTTTATAATTATAATTATATATGAATGAACACTTTTTAATCATGTAATAATAGAAAAATATTATTATTATATTCAATATTATTATAATATTATTATTATTATATCAATATTATTATAAAAAAACTTTAAACTATGTATTTATATTATGATCAAAAAAACCTGTCAATATATATTTGCATATTATCGTTTCTATAATATTATTATATTTGTATTATTAATTACAAAAACATTACTAAAAAGTGTTCATTCATATATTATTATTATTATAAAAAACTTTAAAATATGTATTTATATTATGATAAAAAAACCTGTGAATATTTATTTGCATATTATCCTTCCTATAATATTATTATATATGTATTATTAATAACAAAAACATTATTAAAAAGTGTTCATTCATATATAATTATTATTATAAAAATATTATAAAATATGTATTTATATTATGATCAAAAACATTTTTATATATTTATTTGTATATTATCCTTCCTATAATATTATTATATATGTATTATTAATAACAAAAACATTATTAAAAAGTGTTCATTCATATATTATTATTATTATAAAATTATTATAAAATATGTATTTATATTATGATCAAAAACATTTATATATATTTATTTGTATATTATCCTTCCTATAATATGATTATATATGTATTATTCATAACAAAAACATTATTAAAAAGTGTTCATTCATATATAATTATAATTATAAAAAAACTTTAAACTATGTATTTATATTATGATCAAAAAACCTGTCAATATTTATTTGCATATTATCGTTTCTATAATATTATTATATTTGTATTATTGATTACAAAAACATTACTAAAAAGTGTTCATTCATATATAATTATTATTATAAAAAAACTTTAAACTATGTATTTATATTATGATCAAAAAAACCTGTCAATATTTATTTGCATATTATCGTTTCTATAATATTATTATATTTGTATTATTAATTACAAAAACATTACTAAAAAGTGTTCATTCATATATAATTATTATTATAAAAAACTTTAAACTATGTATTTATATTATGATTAAAAAAACCTGTCAATATTTATTTGCATATTATCGTTTCTATAATATTATTATATTTGGATTATTAATTACAAAAACATTACTAAAAAGTGTTCATATATTATTATTATTATAAAAAACTTTAAAATATGTATTTATATTATGATCAAAAACATTTATATATATTTATTTGTATATTATCCTTCCTATAATATTATTATATATGTATTAATAATAACAAAAACATTATTCAAAAGTGTTCATTCATATATAATTATTATTATAAAAATATTATAAAATATGTATTTATATTATGATCAAAAACATTTATATATATTTATTTGTATATTATCCTTCCTATAATATTATTATATATGTATTATTAATAACAAAAACATCATTAAAAAGTGTTCATTCATATATAATTATTTTTATATAAAAATTATAAAATATGTATTTATATTATGATAAAAAAACCTGTCAATATTTAATTGCATATTATCCTTACTATAATATTAATATATATGTATTATTATTATTAAAAAAATTATTAAAAAGTGTTCATTCATATATAATTATAATTATAAAAATATTATAAAATATGTATTTATATTATGATCAAAAACATTTTTATATATTTATTTGTATATAATCCTTCCTATAATATTATTATATATGTATTATTCATAACAAAAACATTATTAAAAAGTGTTCATTCATATATAATTATAATTATAAAAAAACTTTAAACTATGTATTTATATTATGATCAAAAAAACCTGTCAATATTTATTTTCATATTATCGTTTCTATAATATTATTATATTTGTATTATTAATTACAAAAACATTACTAAAAAGTGTTCATTCATATATAATTATTATTATAAGAAACTTTTAAATATGTATTTATATTATGATAAAAAAAAACTGTGAATATTTATTTGCATATTATCCTTCCTATAATATTATTATATATGTATTATTAATTACAAAAACATCATTAAAAAGTGTTCATTCATATATAATTATTATTATAAAAATATTATAAAATATGTATTTATATTATGATCAAAAACATTTATATGTATTTATTTGTATATTATCCTTCCTATAATATTATTATATATGTATTATTAATAACAAAAACATCATTAAAAAGTGTTCATTCATATATAATTATTTTTATATAAAAATTATAAAATATGTATTTATATTATGATAAAAAAAAAACCTGTCAATATTTAATTGCATATTATCCTTACTATAATATTAATATATATGTATTATTATTATTAAAAACATTATTAAAAAGTGTTCATTCATATATAATTATAATTATAAAAATATTATAAAATATGTATTTATATTATGATCAAAAACATTTTTATATATTTATTTGTATATTATCCTTCCTATAATATTATTATATATGTACTATTCATAACAAAAACATTATTAAAAAGTGTTCATTCATATATAATTATAATTATAAAAAAACTTTAAACTATGTATTTATATTATGATCAAAAAAACCTGTCAATACTTATTTTCATATTATCGTTTCTATAATATTATCATATTTGTATTATTAATTACAAAAACATTACTAAAAAGTGTTCATTCATATATAATTATTATTATAAAAAACTTTTAAATATGTATTTATATTACGATAAAAAAAACCTGTGAATATTTATTTGCATATTATCCTTCCTATAATATTATTATATATGTATTATTAATTACAAAAACATCATTAAAAAGTGTTCATTCATATAAAATTATTTTTATATAAAAATTTTAAAATATGTATTTATATTATGATAAAAAAAACCTGTCAATATTTAATTGCATATTATCCTTACTATAATTTTAATATATATGTATTATTATTATTAAAAACATTATTAAAAAGTATTCATTCATATATAATTATAATTATAAAAATATTATAAAATATGTATTTATATTATGATCAAAAACATTTATATATATTTATTTGTAAATTATCCTTCCTATAATATTATTATATATGTATTATTCATAACAAAAACATTATTAAAAAGTGTTCATTCATATATAATTATAATTATAAAAAAACTTTAAACTATGTATTTATATTATGATCAAAAAAACCTGTGAATATTTATTTGCATATTATCCTTCCTATAATATTATTATATATGTATTATTAATAACAAAAACATTATTAAAAAGTGTTCATTCATATATAATTATTATTATAAAAATATTATAAAATATGTATTTATATTATGATCAAAAACATTTATATATATTTATTTGTATATTATCCTTCCTATAATATTATTATATATGTATTATTAATAACAAAAACATTATTCAAAAGTGTTCATTCATATATAATTATTATTATAAAATATTATAAAATATGTATTTATATTATGATCAAAAACATTTATATATATTTATTTGTATATTATCCTTCCTATAATATTATTATATATGTATTATTAATAACAAAAACATCATTAAAAAGTGTTCATTCATATATAATTATTTTTATATAAAAATTATAAAATATGTATTTATATTATGATAAAAAAAACCTGTCAATATTTAATTGCATATTATCCTTACTATAATATTATTATATATGTATTATTCATAACAAAAACATTATTAAAAAGTGTTCATTCATATATAATTATAATTATAAAAAAACTTTAAACTATGTATTTATATTATGATCAAAAAAACCTGTCAATATTTATTTTCATATTATCGTTTCTATAATATTATTATATTTGTATTATTAATTACAAAAACATTACTAAAAAGTGTTCATTCATATATAATTATTATTATAAAAAACTTTAAAATATGTATTTATATTATGATAAAAAAAACCTGTGAATATTTATTTGCATATTATCCTTCCTATAATATTATTATATATGTATTATTAATTACAAAAACATCATTAAAAAGTGTTCATTCATATATAATTATTTTTATATAAAAATTTTAAAATATTGTATTTATAATATGATAAAAAAAACCTGTCAATATTTAATTGCATATTATCCTTACTATAATATTAATATATATGTATTATTATTATTAAAATCATTATTTAAAAGTGTTCATTCATATATAATTTATAATTATAAAAAATATTATAAAATATGTATTTATATTATGATCAAAAACATTTATATATATTTATTTGTATATTATCCTTCCTATAATATTATTATATATGTATTATTAATAACAAAAACATTATTAAAAAGTGTTCATTCATATATAATTATTATTATAAAAATATTAAAAATATGTATTTATATTATGATCAAAAACATTTATATATATTTATTTGTATATTATCCTTCCTATAATATTATTATATATGTATTATTCATAACAAAAACATTATTAAAAAGTGTTCATTCATATATAATTATAATTATAAAAAAACTTTAACTAATATGTATTTATATTATGATCAAAAAAACCTGTCAATATTTATTTGCATATTATCGTTTCTATAATATTATTATATTTTGTATTATTAATTACAAAAACATTACTAAAAAGTGTTCATTCATATATAATTATTATTATTAAAATATTATAAAATATGTATTTATATTATGATCAAAAACATTTATATATATTTATTTGTATATTATCCTTCCTATAATATTATTATATATGTATTATTAATAACAAAAACATTATTCAAAAGTGTTCATTCATATAAAATTATTATTAAAAAAATATTATAAAATATGTATTTATATTATGATCAAAAAACATTATTATATATACTTATTTGTTCCTATAATATTATTATATATGTATTATTAATAACAAAAACATCATTAAAAAGTGTTCATTCATATATAATTATTTTTATATAAAAATTTTAAAATATATATTTATATTATGATAAATAAACCTGTCAATATTTAATTGCATATTATCCTTACTATAATATTAATATATATGTATTATTATTATTAAAAACATTATTAAAAAGTGTTCATTCATATATAATTATAATTATAAAAATATTATAAAATATGTATTTATATTATGATCAAAAACATTTATATATATTTATTTGTATATTATCCTTCCTATAATATTATTATATATGTTTTATTCATAACAAAAACATTATTAAAAAGTGTTCATTCATATATAATTATAATTATAAAAAAACTTTAAACTATGTATTTATATTATGATCAAAAAACCTGTCAATATTTATTTTCATATTATCGTTTCTATAATATTATTATTATATTTGTATTATTAATTACAAAAACATTACTAAAAAGTGTTCATTCATATATAATTATTATTATAAAAAACTTTAAAATATGTATTTATATTATGATAAAAAAAACCTGTCAATATTTATTTTCATATTATCGTTTCTATAATATTATTATATTTGTATTATTAATTACAAAAACATTACTAAAAAGTGTTCATTCATATATAATTATTATTATAAAAAACTTTAAAATATGTATTTATATTATGATAAAAAAAACCTGTGAATATTTATTTGCATATTATCCTTCCTATAATATTATTATATATGTATTATTAATTACAAAAACATCATTAAAAAGTGTTCATTCATATATAATTATTTTTATATAAAAATTTTAAAATATGTATTTATATTTATGATAAAAAAAACCTGTCAATATTTAATTGCATATTATCCTTACTATAATATTAATATATATGTATTATTATTATTAAAAACATTATTAAAAAGTGTTCATTCATATATAATTATAATTATAAAAATATTATTAAATATGTATTTATATTATGATCAAAAACATTTATATATATTTATTTGTATATTATCCTTCCTATAATATTATTATATATGTATTATTCATAACAAAAACATTATTAAAAAGTGTTCATTCATATATTATTATTATTATAAAAATATTATAAAATATGTATTTATATTATGATCAAAAAAATTTATATATATTTATTTGTATATTATCCTTCCTATAATATTATTATATATGTATTATTCATAACAAAAACATTATTAAAAAGTGTTCATTCATATATAATTATAATTATAAAAAAACTTCAAACTATGTATTTATATTATGATCAAAAAAACCTGTCAATATTTATTTGCATATTATCGTTTCTATAATATTATTATATTTGTATTATTAATTACAAAAACATTACTAAAAAGTGTTCATTCATATATAATTATTATTATAAAAAAACTTTAAACTATGTATTTATATTATGATCAAAAAAACCTGTCAATATTTATTTGCATATTATCGTTTCTATAATATTATTATATTTGTATTATTAATTACAAAAACATTACTAAAAAGTGTTCATTCATATATTATTATTATTATAAAAAACTTTAAAATATGTATTTATATTATGATAAAAAAACCTGTGAATATTTATTTGCATATTATCCTTCCTATAATATTATTATATATGTATTATTAATAACAAAAACATTATTAAAAAGTGTTCATTCATATATAATTATTATTATAAAATATGTATTTATATTATGATCAAAAACATTTATATATATTTATTTGTATATTATCCTTCCTATAATATTATTATATATGTATTATTAATAACAAAAACATTATTCGAAAGTGTTCATTCATATATAATTATTATCATAAAAATATTATAAAATATGTATTTATATTATGATCAAAAACATTTATATATATTTATTTGTATATTATCCTTCCTATAATATTATTATATATGTATTATTAATAACAAAAACATCATTAAAAAGTGTTCATTCATATATAATTATTTTTATATAAAAATTATAAAATATGTATTTATATTATGATAAAAAAAAACCTGTCAATATTTAATTGCATATTATCCTTACTATAATATTAATATATATGTATTATTATTATTAAAAACATTATTAAAAAGTGTTCATTCATATATAATTATAATTATAAAAATATTATAAAATATGTATTTATATTATGATCAAAAACATTTTTATATATTTATTTGTATATTATCCTTCCTATAATATTACCACAAATACACAATAAGGGTTCTCACTCAAATAATATTCAATGATAAGGCTCAATTAATTAGCAAAATTAAAATTACTAACTAATATCGATGTACACAACCACTAAATAAATTAGGGTTCACAACGCACCACGCTGTAACAGAAAACAGGTTAGGCCTACCCAACCGACTATAAAATCACAGCAGGTCTGCCTAAAACTCTGCTCAACAGTTCAGGTCCGCAGCCAATCTGCACAAGTCCGCAGCAAATCTGCACAAATAAAATTATTTTGTTCGGGCGCCGTTAATACGTCAGCAACTCAGCACCACTGCCAACCATAGTCCCTGTTCGCAGGCGCCATCTTGCGACGAAATTTTCTGCACTGGAAAAAAATATATTAATTAAAAGTGCAGCAGTCGCAACCGTTTGCCGGGGATAGCTCAGCCTACAATGGCTGGGTAAAGTTCCAGGGTCTGCGATAAGGTCGGGGAAACCACTAGGCCAATAGCCGGGTCTAACCGGTATAGGACTGGCTCATACACGGGCACTGTGAACAAGTCAAAAACAAGTCACAAAACAAACGTGCAATAATCACTACCAGGCCTACGCCGATTCTCCACACTCCTAGGGGGTCGTTGCTGACTACGCAACTCGGGCTTCGTCCTAACTATCCAATAGTTAAGCCCAGAGTGCCTAAAACACAGTGAGTTACACGACGACTTGCCAATAAAAACCACAACGCGAGTCATCAAAAGGCGGGGTCTACTAGGCCACTATAATCCAATACACAACTCTAATGCCCAAGCTAAGAATCAATCAGTTCACTCAATAATCGTACCACATAATAATATACAAGTACACTATAGGTAGAGTGACTACGCCACGAATAGCTGGTCTCAATAAATACCAAGCCAGACAGGCAAAACTAAATGGCAATTGCACTATTAAAATATTGAGCTACTTAGTAGCAGATAAATAACTGTTAAATACGTTCCAAACACTAGATAAATATATTATCTGATAGCCGGTACTCCAGTAGTGGCGAACCCAGAAAGAGAAGCCACTTTAGGCACGTTTTCCCCATAAGAATAACATGGTGAGCTTTTTTTGACCACTTTTTTAAAAATCCAGCTCTCGGCCTATACAAGCCTATATAAATGTTCAATACCATTGTACAACTCCATTACTATTTCAAATCCATATGCATTCACATGTATATTCTCAAAATCGAGCGAGGTTTGTACGCGAACTCGGGCGTGCTCCCAGCTCATGGCGCGCTCCCTTGGACATCCTTAGTGGAAATCCATGAATTCTGGCTACTTGGGAACCCAAGCCATTTGACATATAATAAATCACCTTTTCTCCTAATAACCTTTTCTATCAAATACATGTCTTTATATTTGGTCTTTAACAATTCCTCTGTATAGAAGCCTCCCCTGATTATATTACCATTTTCATCTTTCAAGATATAAGTCACAGGCTTGGTATTCTTTACTTCTGCTATTGTAAATAGCTCCCCTGTCCAATTCGGGGTATATCCTTTACTAAAAACATGTTTATACTTGGAAATTCTCACACTATCACCTACCTTATATCTTGGCTTTTTAACTTGCACTACTTTAGAAGTCAACCTCTCATGCACATATTTACTGTTCTTAATATTCACTTGGTTAGGCTTCATTCCTATAGATCTATGCACCTTATTATTATATTTTCGAATTAACTTTGGAAGTAAATCCAACCATTTATAACTCCCCTGAGCACTAAATTCCCTATATAACCAATTCTTTAAAGTTCTCTGAAACCTCTCCACAATTGCAGCCTTAGTTGTAGAAAATGTGTGATAGTGATTAATATTTAATTGTTTCATTAGTTTGCTAAAATATTGATTAAAAAATTCTTTTCCATTGTCAGATTGAATGTTTTTAACCCCCTTTGGTAGAATGGTTTTAATGGCTTCTGTAACCACCAAACCTGTCTTATTCTTTAGCGGAGCAGCATAAGCTTTTTTAGAAAATGTATCTATTAAAGTTAAAATATATTTATTGCCAGAATTCTCTCTAGCATAGTTTTGCATATCAATTAAATCTATTTGTACAGTTTCGTTTATACCTAATACTTTAAAAGACCTTCTAATGAAATTCTTTCTTGCAGGCTTATGAAGTTCGTATGCAATTTCATTCATTTTTTATAACATCACTCTTTCCTTGTACTGTAAATATATTACCATTAGCCCCAATCAATAGATTATCTTCCATTCTTTTAAATACATAGTTTTCTGGTATATATGGTCTATTATCTATATACTTAAATCCACTCAAAGATGTGGGGTCGGCAACTAATAAATCAGGATTGTATTCCATCAAATTAAATTTTCTTCCTCCATATACAAATTTTGATCCATCATAATACATAGCTTGTGACATTAAACAAATATCATCTAAATATTCCCCCATTGGCAGATTTCTTATATATTGTTTTTTGGCATCCCAACATTTTTCTTTTTTATCAAAAGTTATAGTCTGTTCTTTTGTAACACAGTCAGTGTCATCAACGGCAGGTTTAACACGTACTAACCTTTTATTATTAAAATCCCAATAGCCTGCTTCCATTTTTGGAACTTGTGAAACATTCACAGCATCCTTACTATCTGTACCTTCTATCAAATTGCTAAGTTTCTGTTTCTTAGCATTCCAAACACCATTCTCTGATTCTAAAAATTCATAATTATTATCGTCTTGTACAAATTTACCATCTTCTTTTCGTATTAAAGTCTGTTGTAAAGTGGGCACATCATTTAAACTTTCACCCTTTTCTACATTAGTAATTTTCCGTTTCTTAGCATTCCAAACACCATTCTCTGATTCTAAAAATTCATAATTTTTATTGTCTTGTACAAATGTACCACCATCTGTTCGTATTAAAGTCTGTTGTAAAGTGGGCACATCATCTAAACTTTCACCCTTTTCCACATTAGTAATTTTCTGTTTTTTAGCATTCCAATTTTTATTCTTAGATTCTAAAAACTCATATTTAGTTTTACCTTGTAAAAATACATCACCTTTTCTAGTTAATGTCTGACCCAAAGTTGATACATCATCTACAAACTCCCCATCTTTAACATTACCAATTTTATGGTTTAAACAATTCCAACTATCGTCTTGTAAATTTAAAGTAGGTTCATTACTAGCCCTGGGTTCTGTAGGCTTATTATATGGATTATATAAACGATAAAATTTATCTATAAACATATTTTTATTTAATAAATAATTCCACTTTCTCTTAATTCCTCAATAATGGAATCTATTTCATTATCCACTCCTGAGTTACCGGCTTGGCGACTTAGCCAAAGAAGTCTTAACCTATCTACAAGCTCATTAGGATCATCCCAATAAATATAGTCTATTTTATTACCAGTCACTTGTCTCAAACCTTCACCAATAGATTTAAAAAGAGGTTTAATTATATTAAGATATTTAGTATGTCTATTACTTGAAATTGGTGCACCATCTTTGTAACTCTTTAAATGTCCATTTGTGGTTTCCAAAATCTCTTTATAATTTTGCAAATCAACCTGAGTATAATCCTCAGGTTCTTTTAAAGTTAACAACTGCCACAAGCCTTTTGTCCCCTTGTAGGTTTTATTTGCAACTGTGACATCATCATTGGCAATATCAACTTCCTTATTTCCAATAAAAAATTTATTTGCTTCTCGTCTAATACCATATGTAGTGTCTGTCATACTACTTTTACTGAGGTAATTTCCTAAATAGTCTGATGCTAAAAGACCAAAATCTAATTTCTGTGGAGTGGATTGCTGTAATGGTTGTAATGGTTGTAATCTTGGTATCATTGATATTCTAGATGGAGTCATTGGGAGTATCTCCATTTGAGGCCTCTCTGTTTTGCCAATAGCTGTGATTTTTTTTAATTCTTGTAATGGCTCTATTAAAGGTTGGAATGTTTGGAACCTCTCTTCAGCCTCTAGAAACTTGCCACGTTTTAAAGCTCTATATTTCTCTCGTATTTGATTTGCAGAGTCAACCAATTCTTGTTGAATGTTTTTCATCTTTTATTTACATTTTATTTATCTCATTTGACAAAGGATTGTACTCAAACACTTTATCATGTATTATCAAACAATATGCAGATGTATTTGCTGGTACATTTTCTGCAGTTTCAATCTCTAATTTAATATCAACAATTCCTTCCTTCACTGTTTCATTCTGTCTAGAACAGTCTATTATAATTAGTGGATATTTCTTCATAAACTCAGCCCTACTAATCATAGGATCTGGAATAGTATTATAGTAAGTCTCTCTAAACCTCATAAACATCTCATAAGCTTTAGAGACATCTCCATTTTCAAAGTCAAGATTTAAATCACTATAAGGATAATATTCAGAGTTTAGAAATACTTTGAGATTTTTTAATTTACAGTGATCAAATTCGTCAGTTCTTTTTCGTGCACTATTATCCCTAGCTGTTTGGAAACCAAATATAATATACCTAGGCTTCTCCAAACTTGAAGATGTCTTTACTGACCATGTATGTCTTGTGGTATTGGGATATGATGGAAGTTCATGCAGCTCTAAACTTCTAAATGCAATTTGCAAATTTTTATTTTGCAATAACATCTTTTGTAATTGTAACTTCTCCCCATCTGATGGTATCACATGTGGCATGACCCATTGAATAGAGTTAAGTGTAATTTTGGGAATTGTATCAGCAGTGCCACTGGCTGGAGCACTAGTGGTTGTTAATATACAATTCAAATCATTTTTGGATCTTTTCAACACCAATTCTTGTTTGACATTTACTAAAACCTTATTAAAATCCTCGAATACACCCATTAACAACTCTAATGGCAAACAAGTACTGAACTTGCCACCTTTATGGAACTCTTTTAAATTCGTGTCAGAATCAAATGCTACATTTGACAATTTAGTAGTTTTATTGTAAGAGCTCAATATTTTCATAAGACTAGAAATTCCTGGGTTTCTTACAATGTCTATTTCTTTACCTGCAACTTCGTATCTAATTTCATCAAATAAGAAAGCAAATGCATTATTTATAAAATGACCTTTATCATGATTTTCAATTTCTCCCTTAATATACAGATAACTCCTACATGGGAGAGTTAGCAAATCTTGATTATTAATACATATTCGAATTTCATCAGAATTATTTATTGCCAAAGTGTTGTGGGGAACATAGGAGTGATTTGTAATTTTAACCACACTATCGTCGAATTGGGATTTCCCTGTAACGTCTAGAAAATCTTCCATTTTTATTAATAGAAAATTTTAACTTTAGTCCTATTGACTTTAGGAACCTAGCATTTTGTACACTTATAGATAAATTCTTATAAATTCTCATATCTTTTTTATATGACAAGTAATTGTAGTTTCTTCTCCGTTAAAGTCAATTGCCTTGTCGTGTTGATCGGCAAATGTAATACTGACAACATCTAAACTTCTCTTATTTACAGGAAAATATATAATATTTCTTGGAACTTCAATAATTTTGTAGCCAGGAGGAGCTTCTGGATAAAAGCTATGTATGGTGTGTGATTTGTTGCCATTTAAATAGGACCCGTTTGCAATATTACATTTTACTCTAATCACATTTACATTATTAATGTTTATTTTATTTGTAGATTCAAACTGAACACCAGGAGTAGAAACACCTTTAAATCCCAATAAGACAGACCCTAAACATGGTTTTGTAAAATCAAACACATGGCTAGAAAGTAATGTCGCTTTCATAGTTTTATTATTAGCTGTAAGGAAAAAGTCTGGGATTTGCTTTTGAATTTCCTTTGCAAGCTCAACCACCTCATATGTTCCTTCAGAAATTTCTATTGTAACTGGAGCATTGTGATCATAATAGAAAACATCATCACCTTCTCCAATGGTTAATTTGTTGCCTTTAAGTTGATTTAATTTTGGAATAAGCCCTTTGAATAAAAGTTTGGATTTAGTATTAATTAATGCGTCTCCATTTTTATCTATTATAACTTTAAGTTTACCATCTAATAACTGGTTTAAATCATCAACTGAGATATCTCCTTTTGGTAATGTTTTTTTCTCTACTTTATAATATGTTAAAGTATTTAGAGGTTTTTTAACATTAAATATAGAATTATAACTTTGAAAATCTACTAATCCAATTACATAATCATCATTTAATTCTATGGGAGGAAAGAACACTGACTTAAGCTCTGGCTCTGTACCCGAAAATGTTATAGTAAATGAATCCATTTTTATAAACAAAAATTTTTTATGAATGATAAACATAAAATTCCACAAATAGAACTATTTAAATCTTGTATTTGATCGGTTGTATAGAAGATTTTATATCCCTCAAAATATTTAATTACTTCTTTTGGAGGTTGGATTCCAAATGGGTCAAAATAAATTACAATATCTTTATTTTTACGATATGCTGTCCAATGTGTGCCAGATGAGCTATCCAAATTAACTATTCCGCACTCTTTTACTCTTGGTTTTAGATTTTTTAGCTCGTTTTTTAGGTACACCCCCCGGAAGTGAGGCACGTCTTTTGCGGCCTCTAACAGCTGGTAGTTGTCCATCTTTTTTATTAAATTTTAATCCCATTCCCATTTTTGCTTTTGCCTTCATCAAATTTGTCACGGCATAAGCAGCTGCTCTTTCAGCAAGATTTGCGTCCTTGGCCGTTACTCTAGTCCAAGCTAAGTCTGCTAATCTCATGTCTGCTTTGTTCCGAGCAGCGGTATCAGGATTATTCATGTAGAATATGTCATGCTCTTTACAATAAGAGTCTAGTTTATTTTTTGGAGGTACATTTTTAGCTAAATTCTCACGTACATTCGTCCCAGGTCCACAGTACTGATAAGATGGTATGTGAAGTGGAAATGGAAGGTTATTTATAAGAGTATTCAATAACCCTCGACCCCTGTAAGGTTTTAAGAATAAACCTTTCCCCTTTTTACATGTTTTCTTATTAACATTTTTTACCATTTTTATTATATAAAAAATGTCTTTTATTCAACAAAAACATAAATTTAAAATAGTACATACTAAGGAAAATATACCAAAGAAGTTGGGTCTATTTCCTACCAATATTCGATGTGTTATTTGTGGTCCAAGTGGAAGTGGGAAGACGGTTGTAATTTACAATTTAATTGTAAGAAAGGAAGGATTAAAATTTACAAACTTATATTTAATATCTAAATCTTTAGAACAAGAAAAATATAAAAAAATAATTGAAATATTTAGTTTGTGTGACGAAGTGAAATTACACACGTTTACTGACTGTGAAATCACACCAAATGATGTAAAATCACAGTCAGTTGTTGTATTTGATGACATAAATAGTCCAAATATTACACAATTTTTCTCAATGGGTCGACATAAAAATATTAACTGTTTTTACTTGTGTCAATCTTACAGCAAAGTACACAAACATTTACGTGATAATGTAAATTTCCTAATATTATTCAAACAAGATGATTTAAATTTAAAACATGTATATCACAATCATGTTGGTAATGACTTTTCATTTGACCAATTTAAAAATCTCTGTCACCAATGTTGGGATAAAACTAAATATGGCTTTTTCGTAATAGACAAAGAAAGGTCAAAGAATAATGGTAAATATAGATTTATGTTTGACCAATTCTATCAAGAGGATGGTAAGGGTAAATAAATGAAAGACTGGAGTTTTTTTTTAACATTTGTATTTATTTTGCAACATTAAATATATCTACATACATTTGAACATAACTATGTTTGATCAATTTTATAATGACCAAGCGCAAGAGTATTGATGCCATCTTCCAGAATAAACCTCTTGTCATCGTCAAAGGATAGTACTTTCTTATTCATGGTCAAGGTTTGAAGATGATGATTTGTAGATTTAATTCTTGTCACATTCTCATAGTAATCTTGCCCAGTTGCAAGACAGTTCAAATAATGTTGATGTCTAAGGAGATGTTTAACTGTAGCACCATCAGCTCCTTTAGCTTTCTTCACCTCTAAAGCTTGCTTGTCTTCTTCATATAACCATTTTAGAGGAATATAAGAATATAACTTTGGTCTTAAACCACAATATTCATACATAATATGACCATCTAATTCGTCTTTAAACTTGCCAGTGACTTTTTTATTTTTATCAGAGTATAAGAAATGGTCTTTACTATATCCAGAGGTATCAAAATAGTGCAAATCACATTCTATTTCCTTGTAAAAGTCCTCTGTAACTATAGAATACATTAAAGAATCTGTATCTGTCATAAGAAATCTTTTATTCTTAAATTTTGACATATAATTATAGTGGAAATCATACATTATTACTTTACTGATATCCAAAATTGTCATTCCTAAATATATAGGTTTATTAAACTTTACAACTAATTTATTTAAATGTATAGCATGTAAATTGTTATCGAACTTTTTGCTACAGTCAAACCTTGGATTAGTGACATATTTTGTTAATAGTGACTCATCCTTGAGATATATGTCACGAAACTTTCGTTGATTCATAATTGTTCGACCAAAGAGACTATTATTTAACAATTTGTAAAAGTCTTTTTCGAAATCATTTTTAGCCCATTTTCGTTTTTCAATATTAAAATTAATATAGGGCGCAAGCCATTTAGACTGTCTAAATTTTAAAATTCTGTGGTATTTTGTAACAATCAAACCCAATTCCTCATATTTTTGTAATGCTTTGTAATGTAAAATATATTTAGTTTTGTCATTTAAATTAGGTATTAATTTGCCATTCATTTTCTCTGGTGCTAATGGATAGTCATTATGTAAATCATGTAAGCTTTTATCATATTTTAAATCAACTTCTAAAATGTATCCAAACTCATCATTTTGATTATATTTGTAGTCTATCTCATTTGTCCAACGAAATCCATCCACGGGCAGTGGCTCACACATTGCTGTAGAGTATAGCGAGTTACAGTCTAAATATATTAAATACACACTCTCTTGATTGGGGTCATAGTGTTCACCCATATATCTATTATTGGCTTTAGCGTAACGTGTGGAAATCATACTGACTCCTCCTCTAATCGCACTTTCTATGAACAAATGCATGTCAATATCTTGAAATAGTTGTAATTTTATACCAGTCATTCTAAGACAGGCCTCCCATGTTAATCCAGGAAGTGAATACATATGTACGGGGTCCAGTTTGTAATCCTTTAAACACAGGTCTCTAAATGTCTCAAACACATCAGCCAGTAGCAATACATCTGTTTTAAGATATAAATCATGATATTCTTGTAAATTATTTATATTAAAATGGGTCCAGACATTTTTAGCATGTTCGTATTCGTTGATAGAGATATGTTCTTTAGTTAGAGTGCTATAGAATGATTCAATTGGGGGTAGAGACTCTGCAAACTTATCTGGTCCCGTCATATATTCATAGGGAAATACTCCTTTACGTTGTAGTAGTGGATTGTCTATGAATCTAAATGTATTTAAATTGGAAGCTAATTTGTATAATGGAAGGGACAGAAAGTTATAGGAATCCAAAAATACTAAATCATCAACTGAGAACGAAATGTACTTTTCCATATCCTTGGCTATGCAATTTAATTTACGATTAAACTTTCCCAAGTGTTGCATTATTAAATGACCATCATAATTTTTTAAGTTATGGAAGAATACTGGGATTTTCTTTGTTACTTTATAGTTTAAATTACAATCATTGTGGGCAGCTCCACGGTAGTGACCATTTGAATGACAATGATCTCTCACCCTATCAAAATATAGGGGCTTTTCACAAATATGACAATGCGTTGAGTTTTGGAAAGATGCCTCTTGTTCAGGAGTCATTACAAGAGGAATATATATCGCCATTTGACTTTTAATGAAGTCATAAGTCTCAAACAACCTTTTGAAAAACACATCCATAACATTTTCGCCACTATATAACTCTTCAGAAATAATCTTAGAATCTCTCACTACAACAAATGCAAATCCAGATGGAGTATGGTTGTTAGAGTTTATAAAGCATTCAAAATCTGCATAAATCACAAATGGGGCTTTAAGTTGATATTTATAATTTTTAAATTGTAATGTATCTTGTTTAGACATTTCCACTCTTTGCGCATCAAAGTTCTTACAATATGTTGCGTGACGTTCTAATACATCATTAGTATAAAAATGTTGTAAACACAACTTGCAAAAATACTTCTTATTGTTATCTTTTGTAGACCGCAGCATTAACTTATTAAAATCACGAATTAAACAGTAATGTGATTTACGACCTTCTTGTAATAATAATAAATCTATATGAGTATTACTGTTTAGTTTGGTTGTTCTTAATGGATATATACATTTCTGGTCTTCAACTCCAAATACATTAACACTTATATTATTTTGTCTTTCAAATTTATCTATATCAGATATTTTCACAGGATACTTTATGTTTGTCATATTTAACTGACCTTCGTATGGTACATAATTAGAGACTCTATTTGCATGTTCATTAATACAATTCATTGGATGTAAAGCTGCTAATACCGACCAAAGAAAACATTTATTATCATCATTTTTTATATTTAAAACTGCATGTTTCGATTTAATACTCTCTGGTGTGGGAATATATGACTTTGGAGTTAAGGGCTTATATTTGTAAACGTGCAACTGCCAATACTTAGTATGGTCATATATCCATCCACTGCCTTGGGCTTGGTATTTGTGTATGGAAGCATCAATCTTTAAAAGTGCATTTTCAATTTGAGGCTTTAAATCTCTTTTCTCAATAGTTAAGGTAGTAAGGCTTCTAAAATCTGCAATACATTCTTTTTCATTAACTAATTGTCCACTTTGATCCATTGAATATTTTATAAATTTAATTCTCCTTACTAAAGTCCATTTTATTGGCAGAGGACAAGACTGAAGAGTATTTTTAAGTTCAGTTCTAATCGATTCACCAACAAATTCAATCATTGTATATGGACAATTATTGCAAGAATTGACATGTCTTTTAAAATGACCAACCACATTTTTCTTACAAAAATTACAATTCTTATGACTTTGTAATATATGCGATTTTAGAACCACATTATCATCACAGATTAAATCACATACCTTGCACAGTTTCACCTTCATTTGATGTACTAGCTTGTAGTGGCGGACCAAATTGCTCTTCTTGGACAGCGAGGCGGAGCAGTGTTGACAGGTCGGCATCACGCACGAGAATGAAATATCACCCGGATGCCACTTCTATATATAGGCTCGTCCCCGGTGACGTCACACGCCTGGGGATTCCCCAGTCGCATGACCGCTTTACTTGGCCCTTGTGACAGTGCCCATAAAACTATCTAAAAACGCTTATATCTCGAAAACGGCTTGAGATACGGCAAAACGGTTGAAATTCTGGCAAACGTAGTGGGTGTCAACTTTTGATTATAAACAATATTACAACATAAAAAAATCAAAAAGTAAGAAAAAAATTTAACATTATTTTATATGGGTAGGAATAAAATTTACCATGAAAAATCGTCTAAGTCCGTAAAAACTATCTAAAAACGCTTATATCTCGAAAACGGCTTGAGATACGGCAAAACGGTTGAAATTCTGGCAAACGTAGTGGGTGTCAACTTTTGATTATAAACAATATTACAACATAAAAAAATCAAAAAGTAAGAAAAAAATTTAACATTATTTTATATGGGTAGGAATAAAATTTACCATGAAAAATCGTCTAAGTCCGTAAAAACTATCTAAAAACGCTTATATCTCGAAAACGGCTTGAGATACGGCAAAACGGTTGAAATTCTGGCAAACGTAGTGGGTGTCAACTTTTGATTATAAACAATATTACAACATAAAAAAATCAAAAAGTAAGAAAAAAATTTAACATTATTTTATATGGGTAGGAATAAAATTTACCATGAAAAATCGTCTAAGTCCGTAAAAACTATCTAAAAACGCTTATATCTCGAAAACGGCTTGAGATACGGCAAAACGGTTGAAATTCTGGCAAACGTAGTGGGTGTCAACTTTTGATTATAAACAATATTACAACATAAAAAAATCAAAAAGTAAGAAAAAATTTAACATTATTTTATATGGGTAGGAATAAAATTTACCATGAAAAATCGTCTAAGTCTGTAAAAACTATCTAAAAACGCTTATATCTCGAAAACGGCTTGAGATACGGCAAAACGGTTGAAATTCTGGCAAACGTAGTGGGTGTCAACTTTTGATTATAAACAATATTACAACATAAAAAAATCAAAAAGTAAGAAAAAAATTTAACATTATTTTATATGGGTAGGAATAAAATTTACCATGAAAAATCGTCTAAGTCCGTAAAAACTATCTAAAAACGCTTATATCTCGAAAACGGCTTGAGATACGGCAAAACGGTTGAAATTCTGGCAAACGTAGTGGGTGTCAACTTTTGATTATAAACAATATTACAACATAAAAAAATCAAAAAGTAAGAAAAAAATTTAACATTATTTTATATGGGTAGCATGCATTTTATATGTGGGAGCGCGCACGAATTCGCGTGCAAACCTCGCACTGTCAAGTTGATGATTTTGTGAATATACATGCGAATGGATGTGGATTTGAAATAGTAATGGAGTTGTACAATGGTATTGAACATTTATATAGGCTTGTATAGGCCGAGAGCTGGATTTTTAAAAAAGTGGTCAAAAAAAGCTCACCATGTTATTCTTATGGGGAAAACGTGCCTAAAGTGGCTTCTCTTTCTGGGTTCGCCACTACTTACTCCGCTATCCAAGCTACCGAGATAACGTGTTGGACTACCAAACAAGCTGTTCAGGTTAAATTAAAATAATCAAATGAATAAACAATAACAACCCTACTACTGCTACTGCCAACTTTATGTTACTTAGCTGGGCTTCTGTTAATAGGCTAATAAAACTAGCTACTAGCCTACTGGCCTCGTGCTTCCAACTACGCACGCTAAATCGTGCAGCCTAGGTTTGTCGGGCCTCAGAGTTATTAGTAATATAACTAACTCTAGGTACAACGCAAAATAATAACTACTACAGCCAATTAAATTATATTATTTCGCTCTAGGGACGAACACATTGAAGCACTCTGCCATAAGCTAAGCACCGCAATTTTTGCACTGAGAAGAACAATGGCTGTGAGCACAGAAGAGGCGGCACTAACAGCATACTATGCCCTTCTTGAGAGTATTCTCTGTTATGGCATTGTGGTGTGGGGTGGATCGTCGGCACAGAACCTTAACAGAGTTCTCATCATGCAAAAGAGGGCTGTTCGAACCCTGACTGGCATTGAGACAACAGATAGTTGCAGACCACAGTTTAGGAGGTTAAAAATCCTGACCGTAGTCAACCTCTTCATACTACGGACTCTTACCATTGTCGACTCTTCCAGGACCTGTCGTCATCAGGAGGTGCACTCATACAACACAAGACGAAGAAATGATTACAACCTTCCTGCTCATAACACAAGGCTCTATGAAGAGAAACCCTCATACATGCGTGCCAAGTTTTTTAACGTCCTTCCCGTCCACTTGAAGTCTCTTCAACCCAGAAAACTGAAGAAAGAACTAAAGTGCTGGCTGTTACATAGACCATTTTATAGTCTGAATGAGTATTTGTCTTGGCAAGAACTTGAATAAATCATCACTGCAAGAACTCTGATAAGCTATTTTTTATTCTTAAAAAATAACAATTTGTTTTGACTTTTATATAGCAATTGCACAATTCTGTATTGACGCCCTTTCAATCTTAAAGATTGTAAATAAAGTATTCTTGTATCTTGTATCTTGTATCTTGTATCTCTAGCACCTGCCCAGAACCGTCAGGAATACACTTTAATATTATTCCTGACTAATATAAATCCTAACTACCGTCAGGCTTCTAACTCTCGCAATAAAACCAGATATTAATATTATCAAACTAATAATATCAAGTCGTCCACTCACCACAAGTGGGTCAGTACCCAACTTACACCAACACTCGGCGCGATCACACCACCAGCATACTCCGACACCACTGGACGTCTCACTAGACACACGCTCGCTCTTCACTGCACGGGATCCACGACTCGAATGTCTCTGTCCTAGGCTATCATGAAGATCTAGGATATCCCAGGCTTATCGGCACTGATAAGCAGGGTCAAAGGGCGCTCGCTAGCCTCGCTGCCGCCGCTCACTCACCTCATCAATCGGTGCGCGGCCAAATAGCAAATAATTACCCCCCTAGGAAAAATAACTCGTTACACTTTTAGCGGCAGTAGTGTTACAGTTGACTTTGATTTTAGCGTATTGTGGTGTAATTCTCTTCTTGATGCATTCTTTGTTTGAAGTAAATATCTGCAATCTTCATGGAAATCTTGATTCTTGTATCCCTATATTTTGCTGCTAATTTTGCTTGACTAGCTTCACTAAATAACTTCTTGATCAGCATTGTACGTGTTATTAAATTTACGGAAAGTAAATAAAAGAAACGTCTTATAACACTTAAAACATATATTTACGCTTATACTGTTACTCACAAGACGGTAAATATACAAAAAAGGTGGTAAGTAGTGATCGATTTCGATTGGACACTCCAATCATCATCAGACCCAATAGGCGAATGACAAGAATCTTGAATGGCGTCCCTACTTATACCCTATTGGCTACCGGAAGCACCGGCCAATACATTTTTATAAGTGCAACTGGAATCAAAATGTATTTGTTCATTAATCAACTTATTTCTATCTTTACATTTTTCCTTATAAATATACAATTCTTCCCAAGCATTCATTACATATCCTTTCTTACAATTCTTTAAAATATCTAGACTATCCTCCATTTTTCCTAGTGAGTGCCCATTTTGTAACAGGTGTTGTGCGACATTTGATCTTTCCGGTTTGTTGTTCCTCCATGCAGATATGTGGTTTTTGAAGCGATAACGAAGTTCACAGTCTGTCCAATGTAGAAGCTATCACAATCGTCACAATTGATTTTATATATGCCTGAAGTGTCGAATTTGTTACAATCTTCTATTTTTGGATGCAGTATTTTACTCATGGTGTTCTGAGTCCTGTAGGCTATTGAAACTCCGTATTTCTTGAATCTGTTAGCAGTCCTTTGTGTTGTAGTCCCCGTGTAGCTAAATGTGATATATCTAGTGTTTTCCTCTTTTATCTCTTCTAATGTTGTTCTGCTGTGTAGTGTATTCTGTCTATCGATTTTCCTCCTCGTCTTCCTTGCGATGTCCTCTATCGTCTTGGTCCGAAATCCATTCACTTGAGCGATCTTCTTAATGGTGTCCAGTTCTTTTTTCCTATTGGTTTGGCTAAGTGGGATCTTATAGGCTCGGTACAGCATAGATCTAAAGGCTGCGGTCTTGTGGATTGTCGGATGGATAGACTTGTTGTTGATTGTAGTGTCCGTTTGCGTAGGTTTCCTGTAGATGTCAAACTCTATCTTGCTGTCTTTTCTCTCTAATGTGAGGTCCAGGAATTTGATCTTTTTGTTTTCTTCAAACTCGTTAGTAAAGGTGAGGTTCGGGTGGTGGTTGTTTAGTGTCTGCATCATCGTTTCGTGCTCCTGCTCCTGGGCTTGTCTGAAGATAACAATAATGTCGTCTACATATCTAACATACAGTTTTACATCATGATTTTTTCTTAAATTCGTTAACATTTCTTTTTCCTGATGCTGTAAAAATATTTCTGACAAAATTGCCGAAAGTGGACTTCCCATAGCTAAACCATCTGTTTGTTCGTAAAATCTATTGTTGAATCAAAAATAATTTTGCTTCAAAACAGTCACAAGTAATTTTACAATCTGATTGACATATTCATCGTCTAAACTATTCTGTAAAAGCCTACATTTAACAAGATCTACAGTTTCGGATACAGGAATGTTTGTGTACAGATTTGCGATATCAAATGAGACTAGCCTACTATTCGAATCTATATCTATGTTCTTGACACGTTCAACAAATTCATACCTATTCTTTACATTGTATACATGTTCTAATTCTAAATCATTGCTGAGCTTACTTGCTAACAATTTTGAAACATTGTAGGTAGGAGCACATTTAAAGTTAACTAATGGTCTGATGGGTACATTCTTCTTGTGTATTTTTGGGATCCCTTTCATCACGGGCGCTTTAGAATTTAGGATGTTCATCTTCTGTCGACATTCTTCGGGAATCACTCTGGTGCATCTCTTCACGACGTCGGACAGCTCTCTTTGGTACTTCTGCGTTGGATCCTTTTTCAGCTCTTTGAAGTTATTTTCTTTGATGAAATCTTCCGTCTTCTTTATATATTCTTCTTTTCCGAGCACTACAATGGCGTTGCTTTTGTCTGCTTTCACAACGATTGAGCTATTCTCTTCCAGTTTCTTCTTTATTTTGCTGCACGTCTTCAGTTCTTAATTTCTGCTGGGATCTATGTGTCCTTGGCTGGTGAAATCGTTGGCTGTTACTTCCTTCCGAACGGCATAATGGTCTACGTCTCTGAGTGATTTTACATTTGCTTCAACTTCAGTAGCTAGTAGTTCGTTTTCGCCCTTCTTCTTCATTGGGAAATTGTACTTCATTCCGTAGTTCAGTATTTTCGTTTCTTCTTCACTGAATTGAATGTCTGTAAGGTTGATGACTCTCTTCTGGAATTTGTGTTCTGTACTGGTCCTATCCAAGTCTTTATTAGGTGTATTCTTCTCTACGAGTTTGTCTAATTTGTAGTTTATCCGTAAATATTTCCTGTCCATGGCATCTTCAACCTCTTCACTGACGACTTCGTGTAGTAAATTCCATGCTATTAGTCCGTATGATCTCAAAAATTGTAGGTGGATGTCGTAGGCAATCTGGTTCAGTTCTTCTTTTTCACAGTAAAGTTGTTTGATCATATTTTGGATGAATAATACCTCTCCTTGTTCCTTGGTTCTTTTAGCGGCAGTAGTTTACAGTTGACTTTGATTTTAGCGTATTGTGGTGTAATTCTCTTCTTGATGCATTCTTTGTTTGAAGTAAATATCTGCAATCTTCATGGAAATCTTGATTCTTGTATCCCTATATTTTGCTGCTAATTTTGCTTGACTAGCTTCACTAAATAACTTCTTGATCAGCATTGTACGTGTTATTAAATTTACTTAAAGTAAATAAAAGAAACGTCTTAAAACACTTAAAACATATATTTACGCTTATACTGTTACTCACAAGACGGTAAATATACAAAAAAGGTGGTAAGTAGTGATCGATTTCGATTGGACACTCCAATCATCATCAGACCCAATAGGCGAATGACAAGAATCTTGAATGGTGTCCCTACTTATACCCTATTGGCTACCGGAAGCACCGGCCAATACATTTTTATAAGTGCAACTGGAATCAAAATGTATTTGTTCATTGATCAACTTATTTCTATCTTTACATTTTTCCTTATAAATATACAATTCTTCCCAAGCATTCATTACATATCCTTTCTTACAATTCTTTAAAATATCTAGACTATCCTCCATTTTTCCTAGTGAGTGCCCATTTTGTAACAGGTGTTGTGCGACATTTGATCTTTCCGGTTTGTTGTTCCTCCATGCAGATATGTGGTTTTTGAAGCGGTTAACGAAGTTCACAGTCTGTCCAATGTAGAAGCTATCACAATCGTCACAATTGATTTTATATATGCCTGAAGTGTCGAATTTGTTACAATCTTCTATTTTTGGATGCAGTATTTTACTCATGGTGTTCTGAGTCCTGTAGGCTATTGAAACTCCGTATTTCTTGAATCTGTTAGCAGTCCTTTGTGTTGTAGTCCCCGTGTAGCTAAATGTGATATATCTAGTGTTTTCCTCTTTTATCTCTTCTAATGTTGTTCTGCTGTGTAGTGTATTCTGTCTATCGATTTTCCTCCTCGTCTTCCTTGCGATGTCCTCTATCGTCTTGGTCCGAAATCCATTCACTTGAGCGATCTTCTTAATGGTGTCCAGTTCTTTTTTCCTATTGGTTTGGCTAAGTGGGATCTTATAGGCTTGGTACAGCATAGATCTAAAGGCTGCGGTCTTGTGGATTGTCGGATGGATAGACTTGTTGTTGATTGTAGTGTCCGTTTGCGTAGGTTTCCTGTAGATGTCAAACTCTATCTTGCTGTCTTTTCTCTCTAATGTGAGGTCCAGGAATTTGATCTTTTTGTTTTCTTCAAACTCGTTAGTAAAGGTGAGGTTCGGGTGGTGGTTGTTTAGTGTCTGCATCATCGTTTCGTGCTCCTGCTCCTGGGCTTGTCTGAAGATAACAATAATGTCGTCTACATATCTAACATACAGTTTTACATCATGATTTTTTCTTAAATTCGTTAACATTTCTTTTTCCTGATGCTGTAAAAATATTTCTGACAAAATTGCCGAAAGTGGACTTCCCATAGCTAAACCATCTGTTTGTTCGTAAAATCTATTGTTGAATCAAAAATAATTTTGCTTCAAAACAGTCACAAGTAATTTTACAATCTGATTGACATATTCATCGTCTAAACTATTCTGTAAAAGCCTACATTTAACAAGATCTACAGTTTCGGATACAGGAATGTTTGTGTACAGATTTGCGATATCAAATGAGACTAGCCTACTATTCGAATCTATATCTATGTTCTTGACACGTTCAACAAATTCATACCTATTCTTTACATTGTATACATGTTCTAATTCTAAATCATTGCTGAGCTTACTTGCTAACAATTTTGAAACATTGTAGGTAGGAGCACATTTAAAGTTAACTAATGGTCTGATGGGTACATTCTTCTTGTGTATTTTTGGGATCCCTTTCATCACGGGCGCTTTAGAATTTAGGATGTTCATCTTCTGTCGACATTCTTCGGGAATCACTCTGGTGCATCTCTTCACGACGTCGGACAGCTCTCTTTGGTACTTCTGCGTTGGATCCTTTTTCAGCTCTTTGAAGTTATTTTCTTTGATGAAATCTTCCGTCTTCTTTATATATTCTTCTTTTCCGAGCACTACAATGGCGTTGCTTTTGTCTGCTTTCACAACGATTGAGCTATTCTCTTCCAGTTTCTTCTTTATTTTGCTGCACGTCTTCAGTTCTTAATTTCTGCTGGGATCTATGTGTCCTTGGCTGGTGAAATCGTTGGCTGTTACTTCCTTCCGAACGGCATAATGGTCTACGTCTCTGAGTGATTTTACATTTGCTTCAACTTCAGTAGCTAGTAGTTCGTTTTCGCCCTTCTTCTTCATTGGGAAATTGTACTTCATTCCGTAGTTCAGTATTTTCGTTTCTTCTTCACTGAATTGAATGTCTGTAAGGTTGATGACTCTCTTCTGGAATTTGTGTTCTGTACTGGTCCTATCCAAGTCTTTATTAGGTGTATTCTTCTCTACGAGTTTGTCTAATTTGTAGTTTATCCGTAAATATTTCCTGTCCATGGCATCTTCAACCTCTTCACTGACGACTTCGTGTAGTAAATTCCATGCTATTAGTCCGTATGATCTCAAAAATTGTAGGTGGATGTCGTAGGCAATCTGGTTCAGTTCTTCTTTTTCACAGTAAAGTTGTTTGATCATATTTTGGATGAATAATACCTCTCCTTGTTCCTTGGTTCTTTTAGCGGCAGTAGTTTACAGTTGACTTTGATTTTAGCGTATTGTGGTGTAATTCTCTTCTTGATGCATTCTTTGTTTGAAGTAAATATCTGCAATCTTCATGGAAATCTTGATCCTTGTATCCCTATATTTTGCTGCTAATTTTGCTTGACTAGCTTCACTAAATAACTTCTTGATCAGCATTGTACGTGTTATTAAATTTACTTAAAGTAAATAAAAGAAACGTCTTAAAACACTTAAAACATATATTTACGCTTATACTGTTACTCACAAGACGGTAAATATACAAAAAAGGTGGTAAGTAGTGATCGATTTCGATTGGACACTCCAATCATCATCAGACCCAATAGGCGAATGACAAGAATCTTGAATGGTGTCCCTACTTATACCCTATTGGCTACCGGAAGCACCGACCAATACATTTTTATAAGTGCAACTGGAATCAAAATGTATTTGTTCATTGATCAACTTATTTCTATCTTTACATTTTTCCTTATAAATATACAATTCTTCCCAAGCATTCATTACATATCCTTTCTTACAATTCTTTAAAATATCTAGACTATCCTCCATTTTTCCTAGTGAGTGCCCATTTTGTAACAGGTGTTGTGCGACATTTGATCTTTCCGGTTTGTTGTTCCTCCATGCAGATATGTGGTTTTTGAAGCGGTTAACGAAGTTCACAGTCTGTCCAATGTAGAAGCTATCACAATCGTCACAATTGATTTTATATATGCCTGAAGTGTCGAATTTGTTACAATCTTCTATTTTTGGATGCAGTATTTTACTCATGGTGTTCTGAGTCCTGTAGGCTATTGAAACTCCGTATTTCTTGAATCTGTTAGCAGTCCTTTGTGTTGTAGTCCCCGTGTAGCTAAATGTGATATATCTAGTGTTTTCCTCTTTTATCTCTTCTAATGTTGTTCTGCTGTGTAGTGTATTCTGTCTATCGATTTTCCTCCTCGTCTTCCTTGCGATGTCCTCTATCGTCTTGGTCCGAAATCCATTCACTTGAGCGATCTTCTTAATGGTGTCCAGTTCTTTTTTCCTATTGGTTTGGCTAAGTGGGATCTTATAGGCTCGGTACAGCATAGATCTAAAGGCTGCGGTCTTGTGGATTGTCGGATGGATAGACTTGTTGTTGATTGTAGTGTCCGTTTGCGTAGGTTTCCTGTAGATGTCAAACTCTATCTTGCTGTCTTTTCTCTCTAATGTGAGGTCCAGGAATTTGATCTTTTTGTTTTCTTCAAACTCGTTAGTAAAGGTGAGGTTCGGGTGGTGGTTGTTTAGTGTCTGCATCATCGTTTCGTGCTCCTGCTCCTGGGCTTGTCTGAAGATAACAATAATGTCGTCTACATATCTAACATACAGTTTTACATCATGATTTTTTCTTAAATTCGTTAACATTTCTTTTTCCTGATGCTGTAAAAATATTTCTGACAAAATTGCCGAAAGTGGACTTCCCATAGCTAAACCATCTGTTTGTTCGTAAAATCTATTGTTGAATCAAAAATAATTTTGCTTCAAAACAGTCACAAGTAATTTTACAATCTGATTGACATATTCATCGTCTAAACTATTCTGTAAAAGCCTACATTTAACAAGATCTACAGTTTCGGATACAGGAATGTTTGTGTACAGATTTGCGATATCAAATGAGACTAGCCTACTATTCGAATCTATATCTATGTTCTTGACACGTTCAACAAATTCATACCTATTCTTTACATTGTATACATGTTCTAATTCTAAATCATTGCTGAGCTTACTTGCTAACAATTTTGAAACATTGTAGGTAGGAGCACATTTAAAGTTAACTAATGGTCTGATGGGTACATTCTTCTTGTGTATTTTTGGGATCCCTTTCATCACGGGCGCTTTAGAATTTAGGATGTTCATCTTCTGTCGACATTCTTCGGGAATCACTCTGGTGCATCTCTTCACGACGTCGGACAGCTCTCTTTGGTACTTCTGCGTTGGATCCTTTTTCAGCTCTTTGAAGTTATTTTCTTTGATGAAATCTTCCGTCTTCTTTATATATTCTTCTTTTCCGAGCACTACAATGGCGTTGCTTTTGTCTGCTTTCACAACGATTGAGCTATTCTCTTCCAGTTTCTTCTTTATTTTGCTGCACGTCTTCAGTTCTTAATTTCTGCTGGGATCTATGTGTCCTTGGCTGGTGAAATCGTTGGCTGTTACTTCCTTCCGAACGGCATAATGGTCTACGTCTCTGAGTGATTTTACATTTGCTTCAACTTCAGTAGCTAGTAGTTCGTTTTCGCCCTTCTTCTTCATTGGGAAATTGTACTTCATTCCGTAGTTCAGTATTTTCGTTTCTTCTTCACTGAATTGAATGTCTGTAAGGTTGATGACTCTCTTCTGGAATTTGTGTTCTGTACTGGTCCTATCCAAGTCTTTATTAGGTGTATTCTTCTCTACGAGTTTGTCTAATTTGTAGTTTATCCGTAAATATTTCCTGTCCATGGCATCTTCAACCTCTTCACTGACGACTTCGTGTAGTAAATTCCATGCTATTAGTCCGTATGATCTCAAAAATTGTAGGTGGATGTCGTAGGCAATCTGGTTTAGTTCTTCTTTTTCACAGTAAAGTTGTTTGATCATATTTTGGATGAATAATACCTCTCCTTGTTCCTTGGTTCTTTTAGCGGCAGTAGTGTTACAGTTGACTTTGATTTTAGCGTATTGTGGTGTAATTCTCTTCTTGATGCATTCTTTGTTTGAAGTAAATATCTGCAATCTTCATGGAAATCTTGATTCTTGTATCCCTATATTTTGCTGCTAATTTTGCTTGACTAGCTTCACTAAATAACTTCTTGATCAGCATTGTACGTGTTATTAAATTTACTTAAAGTAAATAAAAGAAACGTCTTAAAACACTTAAAACATATATTTACGCTTATACTGTTACTCACAAGACGGTAAATATACAAAAAAGGTGGTAAGTGGTGATCGATTTCGATTGGACACTCCAATCATCATCAGACCCAATAGGCGAATGACAAGAATCTTGAATGGCGTCCCTACTTATACCCTATTGGCTACCGAAAGCACCGGCCAATACATTTTTATAAGTGCAACTGGAATCAAAATGTATTTGTTCATTAATCAACTTATTTCTATCTTTACATTTTTCCTTATAAATATACAATTCTTCCCAAGCATTCATTACATATCCTTTCTTACAATTCTTTAAAATATCTAGACTATCCTCCATTTTTCCTAGTGAGTGCCCATTTTGTAACAGGTGTTGTGCGACATTTGATCTTTCCGGTTTGTTGTTCCTCCATGCAGATATGTGGTTTTTGAAGCGGTTAACGAAGTTCACAGTCTGTCCAATGTAGAAGCTATCACAATCGTCACAATTGATTTTATATATGCCTGAAGTGTCGAATTTGTTACAATCTTCTATTTTTGGATGCAGTATTTTACTCATGGTGTTCTGAGTCCTGTAGGCTATTGAAACTCCGTATTTCTTGAATCTGTTAGCAGTCCTTTGTGTTGTAGTCCCCGTGTAGCTAAATGTGATATATCTAGTGTTTTCCTCTTTTATCTCTTCTAATGTTGTTCTGCTGTGTAGTGTATTCTGTCTATCGATTTTCCTCCTCGTCTTCCTTGCGATGTCCTCTATCGTCTTGGTCCGAAATCCATTCACTTGAGCGATCTTCTTAATGTTTTCCAGTTCATTTTTCCTATTGGTTTGGCTAAGTGGGATCTTATAGGCTCGGTACAGCATAGATCTAAAGGCTGCGGTCTTGTGGATTGTCGGATGGATAGACTTGTTGTTGATTGTAGTGTCCGTTTGCGTAGGTTTCCTGTAGATGTCAAACTCTATCTTGCTGTCTTTTCTCTCTAATGTGAGGTCCAGGAATTTGATCTTTTTGTTTTCTTCAAACTCGTAAACTAGTAAAGGTGAGGTTCGGGTGGTGGTTGTTTAGTGTCTGCATCATCGTTTCGTGCTCCTGCTCCTGGGCTTGTCTGAAGATAACAAGAATGTCGTCTATATATCTAACATACAGTTTCGCCTATTGGGTCTGATGATGATTGGAGTGTCCAATCGAAATCGATCACCACTTACCACCTTTTTTGTATATTTACCGTCTTGTGAGTAACAGTATAAGCGTAAATATATGTTTTAAGTGTTTTAAGACGTTTCTTTTATTTACTTTAAGTAAATTTAATAACACGTACAATGCTGATCAAGAAGTTATTTAGTGAAGCTAGTCAAGCAAAATTAGCAGCAAAATATAGGGATACAAGAATCAAGATTTCCATGAAGATTGCAGATATTTACTTCAAACAAAGAATGCATCAAGAAGAGAATTACACCACAATACGCTAAAATCAAAGTCAACTGTAACACTACTGCCGCTAAAAGAACCAAGGAACAAGGAGAGGTATTATTCATCCAAAATATGATCAAACAACTTTACTGTGAAAAAGAAGAACTGAACCAGATTGCCTACGACATCCACCTACAATTTTTGAGATCATACGGACTAATAGCATGGAATTTACTACACGAAGTCGTCAGTGAAGAGGTTGAAGATGCCATGGACAGGAAATATTTACGGATAAACTACAAATTAGACAAACTCGTAGAGAAGAATACACCTAATAAAGACTTGGATAGGACCAGTACAGAACACAAATTCCAGAAGAGAATCATCAACCTTACAGACATTCAATTCAGTGAAGAAGAAACGAAAATACTGAACTACGGAATGAAGTACAATTTCCCAATGAAGAAGAAGGGCGAAAACGAACTACTAGCTACTGAAGTTGAAGCAAATGTAAAATCACTCAGAGACGTAGACCATTATGCCGTTCGGAAGGAAGTAACAGCCAACGATTTCACCAGCCAAGGACACATAGATCCCAGCAGAAATTAAGAACTGAAGACGTGCAGCAAAATAAAGAAGAAACTGGAAGAGAATAGCTCAATCGTTGTGAAAGCAGACAAAAGCAACGCCATTGTAGTGCTCGGAAAAGAAGAATATATAAAGAAGACGGAAGATTTCATCAAAGAAAATAACTTCAAAGAGCTAAAAAGGATCCAACGCAGAAGTACCAAAGAGAGCTGTCCGACGTCGTGAAAAGATGCACCAGAGTGATTCCCGAAGAATGTCGACAGAAGATGAACATCCTAAATTCTAAAGCGCCCGTGATGAAAGGGATCCCAAAAATACACAAGAAGAATGTACCCATCAGACCATTAGTTAACTTTAAATGTGCTCCTACCTACAATGTTTCAAAATTGTTAGCAAGTAAGCTCAGCAATGATTTAGAATTAGAACATGTATACAATGTAAAGAATAGGTATGAATTTGTTGAACGTGTCAAGAACATAGATATAGATTCGAATAGTAGGCTAGTCTCATTTGATATCGCAAATCTGTACACAAACATTCCTGTATCCGAAACTGTAGATCTTGTTAAATGTAGGCTTTTACAGAATAGTTTAGACGATGAATATGTCAATCAGATTGTAAAATTACTTGTGACTGTTTTGAAGCAAAATTATTTTTGATTCAACAATAGATTTTACGAACAAACAGATGGTTTAGCTATGGGAAGTCCACTTTCGGCAATTTTGTCAGAAATATTTTTACAGCATCAGGAAAAAGAAATGTTAACGAATTTAAGAAAAAATCATGATGTAAAACTGTATGTTAGATATGTAGACGACATTCTTGTTATCTTCAGACAAGCCCAGGAGCAGGAGCACGAAACGATGATGCAGACACTAAACAACCACCACCCGAACCTCACCTTTACTAACGAGTTTGAAGAAAACAAAAAGATCAAATTCCTGGACCTCACATTAGAGAGAAAAGACAGCAAGATAGAGTTTGACATCTACAGGAAACCTACGCAAACGGACACTACAATCAACAACAAGTCTATCCATCCGACAATCCACAAGACCGCAGCCTTTAGATCTATGCTGTACCGAGCCTATAAGATCCCACTTAGCCAAACCAATAGGAAAAAAGAACTGGACACCATTAAGAAGATCGCTCAAGTGAATGGATTTCGGACCAAGACGATAGAGGACATCGCAAGGAAGACGAGGAGGAAAATCGATAGACAGAATACAACTACACAGCAGAACAACATTAGAAGAGATAAAAGAGGAAAACACTAGATATATCACATTTAGCTACACGGGGACTACAACACAAAGGATTGCTAACAGATTCAAGAAATACGGAGTTTCAATAGCCTACAGGACTCAGAACACCATGAGTAAAATACTGCATCCAAAAATAGAAGATTGTAACAAATTCGACACTTCAGGCATATATAAAATCAATTGTGACGATTGTGATAGCTTCTACATTGGACAGACTGTGAACTTCGTTAACCGCTTCAAAAACCACATATCTGCATGAGGAACAACAAACCGGAAAGATCAAATGTCGCACAACACCTGTTACAAAATGGGCACTCACTAGGAAAAAATGGAGGATAGTCTAGATATTTTAAAGAATTGTAAGAAAGGATATGTAATGAATGCTTGGGAAGAATTGTATATTTATAAGGAAAAATGTAAAGATAGAAATAAGTTGATTAATGAACAAATACATTTTGATTCCAGTTGCACTTATAAAAATGTATTGGCCGGTGCTTCCGGTAGCCAATAGGGTATAAGTAGGGACACCATTCAAGATTCTTGTCATTCGCCTATTGGGTCTGATGATGATTGGAGTGTCCAATCGAAATCGATCACTACTTACCACCTTTTTTGTATATTTACCGTCTTGTGAGTAACAGTATAAGCGTAAATATATGTTTTAAGTGTTATAAGACGTTTCTTTTATTTACTTTAAGTAAATTTAATAACACGTACAATGCTGATCAAGAAGTTATTTAGTGAAGCTAGTCAAGCAAAATTAGCAGCAAAATATATGGATACAAGAATCAAGATTTCCATGAAGATTGCAGATATTTACTTCAAACTAAGAATGCATCAAGAAGAGAATTACACCACAATACGCTAAAATCAAAGTCAACTGTAACACTACTGCCGCTAAAAGAACCAAGGAACAAGGAGAGGTATTATTCATCCAAAATATGATCAAACAACTTTACTGTGAAAAAGAAGAACTGAACCAGATTGCCTACGACATCCACCTACAATTTTTGAGATCATACGGACTAATAGCATGGAATTTACTACACGAAGTCGTCAGTGAAGAGGTTGAAGATGCCATGGACAGGAAATATTTACGGATAAACTACAAATTAGACAAACTCGTAGAGAAGAATACACCTAATAAAGACTTGGATAGGACCAGTACAGAACACAAATTCCAGAAGAGAGTCATCAACCTTACAGACATTCAATTCAGTGAAGAAGAAACGAAAATACTGAACTACGGAATGAAGTACAATTTCCCAATGAAGAAGAAGGGCGAAAACGAACTACTAGCTACTGAAGTTGAAGCAAATGTAAAATCACTCAGAGACGTAGACCATTATGCCGTTCGGAAGGAAGTAACAGCCAACGATTTCACCAGCCAAGGACACATAGATCCCAGCAGAAATTAAGAACTGAAGACGTGCAGCAAAATAAAGAAGAAACTGGAAGAGAATAGCTCAATCGTTGTGAAAGCAGACAAAAGCAACGCCATTGTAGTGCTCGGAAAAGAAGAATATATAAAGAAGACGGAAGATTTCATCAAAGAAAATAACTTCAAAGAGCTGAAAAAGGATCCAACGCAGAAGTACCAAAGAGAGCTGTCCGACGTCGTGAAGAGATGCACCAGAGTGATTCCCGAAGAATGTCGACAGAAGATGAACATCCTAAATTCTAAAGCGCCCGTGATGAAAGGGATCCCAAAAATACACAAGAAGAATGTACCCATCAGACCATTAGTTAACTTTAAATGTGCTCCTACCTACAATGTTTCAAAATTGTTAGCAAGTAAGCTCAGCAATGATTTAGAATTAGAACATGTATACAATGTAAAGAATAGGTATGAATTTGTTGAACGTGTCAAGAACATAGATATAGATTCGAATAGTAGGCTAGTCTCATTTGATATCGCAAATCTGTACACAAACATTCCTGTATCCGAAACTGTAGATCTTGTTAAATGTAGGCTTTTACAGAATAGTTTAGACGATGAATATGTCAATCAGATTGTAAAATTACTTGTGACTGTTTTGAAGCAAAATTATTTTTGATTCAACAATAGATTTTACGAACAAACAGATGGTTTAGCTATGGGAAGTCCACTTTCGGCAATTTTGTCAGAAATATTTTTACAGCATCAGGAAAAAGAAATGTTAACGAATTTAAGAAAAAATCATGATGTAAAACTGTATGTTAGATATGTAGACGACATTATTGTTATCTTCAGACAAGCCCAGGAGCAGGAGCACGAAACGATGATGCAGACACTAAACAACCACCACCCGAACCTCACCTTTACTAACGAGTTTGAAGAAAACAAAAAGATCAAATTCCTGGACCTCACATTAGAGAGAAAAGACAGCAAGATAGAGTTTGACATCTACAGGAAACCTACGCAAACGGACACTACAATCAACAACAAGTCTATCCATCCGACAATCCACAAGACCGCAGCCTTTAGATCTATGCTGTACCGAGCCTATAAGATCCCACTTAGCCAAACCAATAGGAAAAAAGAACTGGACACCATTAAGAAGATCGCTCAAGTGAATGGATTTCGGACCAAGACGATAGAGGACATCGCAAGGAAGACGAGGAGGAAAATCGATAGACAGAATACACTACACAGCAGAACAACATTAGAAGAGATAAAAGAGGAAAACACTAGATATATCACATTTAGCTACACGGGGACTACAACACAAAGGACTGCTAACAGATTCAAGAAATACGGAGTTTCAATAGCCTACAGGACTCAGAACACCATGAGTAAAATACTGCATCCAAAAATAGAAGATTGTAACAAATTCGACACTTCAGGCATATATAAAATCAATTGTGACGATTGTGATAGCTTCTACATTGGACAGACTGTGAACTTCGTTAACCGCTTCAAAAACCACATATCTGCATGGAGGAACAACAAACCGGAAAGATCAAATGTCGCACAACACCTGTTACAAAATGGGCACTCACTAGGAAAAATGGAGGATAGTCTAGATATTTTAAAGAATTGTAAGAAAGGATATGTAATGAATGCTTGGGAAGAATTGTATATTTATAAGGAAAAATGTAAAGATAGAAATAAGTTGATTAATGAACAAATACATTTTGATTCCAGTTGCACTTATAAAAATGTATTGGCCGGTGCTTCCGGTAGCCAATAGGGTATAAGTAGGGACACCATTCAAGATTCTTGTCATTCGCCTATTGGGTCTGATGATGATTGGAGTGTCCAATCGAAATCGATCACTACTTACCACCTTTTTTGTATATTTACCGTCTTGTGAGTAACAGTATAAGCGTAAATATATGTTTTAAGTGTTTTAAGACGTTTCTTTTATTTACTTTAAGTAAATTTAATAACACGTACAATGCTGATCAAGAAGTTATTTAGTGAAGCTAGTCAAGCAAAATTAGCAGCAAAATATATGGATACAAGAATCAAGATTTCCATGAAGATTGCAGATATTTACTTCAAACTAAGAATGCATCAAGAAGAGAATTACACCACAATACGCTAAAATCAAAGTCAACTGTAACACTACTGCCGCTAAAAGAACCAAGGAACAAGGAGAGGTATTATTCATCCAAAATATGATCAAACAACTTTACTGTGAAAAAGAAGAACTGAACCAGATTGCCTACGACATCCACCTACAATTTTTGAGATCATACGGACTAATAGCATGGAATTTACTACACGAAGTCGTCAGTGAAGAGGTTGAAGATGCCATGGACAGGAAATATTTACGGATAAACTACAAATTAGACAAACTCGTAGAGAAGAATACACCTAATAAAGACTTGGATAGGACCAGTACAGAACACAAATTCCAGAAGAGAGTCATCAACCTTACAGACATTCAATTCAGTGAAGAAGAAACGAAAATACTGAACTACGGAATGAAGTACAATTTCCCAATGAAGAAGAAGGGCGAAAACGAACTACTAGCTACTGAAGTTGAAGCAAATGTAAAATCACTCAGAGACGTAGACCATTATGCCGTTCGGAAGGAAGTAACAGCCAACGATTTCACCAGCCAAGGACACATAGATCCCAGCAGAAATTAAGAACTGAAGACGTGCAGCAAAATAAAGAAGAAACTGGAAGAGAATAGCTCAATCGTTGTGAAAGCAGACAAAAGCAACGCCATTGTAGTGCTCGGAAAAGAAGAATATATAAAGAAGACGGAAGATTTCATCAAAGAAAATAACTTCAAAGAGCTGAAAAAGGATCCAACGCAGAAGTACCAAAGAGAGCTGTCCGACGTCGTGAAGAGATGCACCAGAGTGATTCCCGAAGAATGTCGACAGAAGATGAACATCCTAAATTCTAAAGCGCCCGTGATGAAAGGGATCCCAAAAATACACAAGAAGAATGTACCCATCAGACCATTAGTTAACTTTAAATGTGCTCCTACCTACAATGTTTCAAAATTGTTAGCAAGTAAGCTCAGCAATGATTTAGAATTAGAACATGTATACAATGTAAAGAATAGGTATGAATTTGTTGAACGTGTCAAGAACATAGATATAGATTCGAATAGTAGGCTAGTCTCATTTGATATCGCAAATCTGTACACAAACATTCCTGTATCCGAAACTGTAGATCTTGTTAAATGTAGGCTTTTACAGAATAGTTTAGACGATGAATATGTCAATCAGATTGTAAAATTACTTGTGACTGTTTTGAAGCAAAATTATTTTTGATTCAACAATAGATTTTACGAACAAACAGATGGTTTAGCTATGGGAAGTCCACTTTCGGCAATTTTGTCAGAAATATTTTTACAGCATCAGGAAAAAGAAATGTTAACGAATTTAAGAAAAAATCATGATGTAAAACTGTATGTTAGATATGTAGACGACATTATTGTTATCTTCAGACAAGCCCAGGAGCAGGAGCACGAAACGATGATGCAGACACTAAACAACCACCACCCGAACCTCACCTTTACTAACGAGTTTGAAGAAAACAAAAAGATCAAATTCCTGGACCTCACATTAGAGAGAAAAGACAGCAAGATAGAGTTTGACATCTACAGGAAACCTACGCAAACGGACACTACAATCAACAACAAGTCTATCCATCCGACAATCCACAAGACCGCAGCCTTTAGATCTATGCTGTACCGAGCCTATAAGATCCCACTTAGCCAAACCAATAGGAAAAAAGAACTGGACACCATTAAGAAGATCGCTCAAGTGAATGGATTTCGGACCAAGACGATAGAGGACATCGCAAGGAAGACGAGGAGGAAAATCGATAGACAGAATACACTACACAGCAGAACAACATTAGAAGAGATAAAAGAGGAAAACACTAGATATATCACATTTAGCTACACGGGGACTACAACACAAAGGACTGCTAACAGATTCAAGAAATACGGAGTTTCAATAGCCTACAGGACTCAGAACACCATGAGTAAAATACTGCATCCAAAAATAGAAGATTGTACAAATTCGACACTTCAGGCATATATAAAATCAATTGTGACGATTGTGATAGCTTCTACATTGGACAGACTGTGAACTTCGTTAACCGCTTCAAAAACCACATATCTGCATGGAGGAACAACAAACCGGAAAGATCAAATGTCGCACAACACCTGTTACAAAATGGGCACTCACTAGGAAAAATGGAGGATAGTCTAGATATTTTAAAGAATTGTAAGAAAGGATATGTAATGAATGCTTGGGAAGAATTGTATATTTATAAGGAAAAATGTAAAGATAGAAATAAGTTGATCAATGAACAAATACATTTTGATTCCAGTTGCACTTATAAAAATGTATTGGCCGGTGCTTCCGGTAGCCAATAGGGTATAAGTAGGGACACCATTCAAGATTCTTGTCATTCGCCTATTGGGTCTGATGATGATTGGAGTGTCCAATCGAAATCGATCACTACTTACCACCTTTTTTGTATATTTACCGTCTTGTGAGTAACAGTATAAGCGTAAATATATGTTTTAAGTGTTTTAAGACGTTTCTTTTATTTACTTTAAGTAAATTTAATAACACGTACAATGCTGATCAAGAAGTTATTTAGTGAAGCTAGTCAAGCAAAATTAGCAGCAAAATATATGGATACAAGAATCAAGATTTCCATGAAGATTGCAGATATTTACTTCAAACTAAGAATGCATCAAGAAGAGAATTACACCACAATACGCTAAAATCAAAGTCAACTGTAACACTACTGCCGCTAAAAGAACCAAGGAACAAGGAGAGGTATTATTCATCCAAAATATGATCAAACAACTTTACTGTGAAAAAGAAGAACTGAACCAGATTGCCTACGACATCCACCTACAATTTTTGAGATCATACGGACTAATAGCATGGAATTTACTACACGAAGTCGTCAGTGAAGAGGTTGAAGATGCCATGGACAGGAAATATTTACGGATAAACTACAAATTAGACAAACTCGTAGAGAAGAATACACCTAATAAAGACTTGGATAGGACCAGTACAGAACACAAATTCCAGAAGAGAGTCATCAACCTTACAGACATTCAATTCAGTGAAGAAGAAACGAAAATACTGAACTACGGAATGAAGTACAATTTCCCAATGAAGAAGAAGGGCGAAAACGAACTACTAGCTACTGAAGTTGAAGCAAATGTAAAATCACTCAGAGACGTAGACCATTATGCCGTTCGGAAGGAAGTAACAGCCAACGATTTCACCAGCCAAGGACACATAGATCCCAGCAGAAATTAAGAACTGAAGACGTGCAGCAAAATAAAGAAGAAACTGGAAGAGAATAGCTCAATCGTTGTGAAAGCAGACAAAAGCAACGCCATTGTAGTGCTCGGAAAAGAAGAATATATAAAGAAGACGGAAGATTTCATCAAAGAAAATAACTTCAAAGAGCTGAAAAAGGATCCAACGCAGAAGTACCAAAGAGAGCTGTCCGACGTCGT
>NW_026542978.1:0-82127 GCF_028750875.1 Macrosteles quadrilineatus | reverse complement strand
TTGAAACATTAGATGTTAATTATGCTTATGATATGTTTTATGCCAAACTTTTAACTTTGATTGATAGCTGTACAATTTCTCGAATTAAGCATTTAAAAAATAAAAAAATGCTTAAACCTTGGATGAATGCTGGTTTGCTCAAGGCTTTTACTGTTAGAGATAAATTATACAAGTTACACAAAAGAAATCCATCCCAAAAAAATAGAGATAAATTTGTTAGTTATCAGAACAAAATAAGAGATTGGATTAAGGTTGCTAAGTTTACATATTACAGTAAATTGTTTCATGACAATTTTAAGGATAGTAGGAAGCAATGGCGAGTAATAAACAGTATTATAAAAGGTCAAGGTTCAAAGCATTCTGATATATTGCTTAAGAAAGAGGGTTCTCTTATTAGTAGTGATAGAGATGTAGCCAATATTTTTAATGAATATTTCATTCAAGTTCCTGAAACAGTTGCTGCCTCATGTCAAGATCCCTCTCCTCAGTGTCAGTTAGTCTATTCCCAATTTTTTAAGACAGTGAATAGCTTAAATTCTATTTTTTTTAGTCCCATCACTGAGCATGAAGTTGCAAAATTAATTAGTACTCTTTCCCCTCACAAAAGTACAGGTGATGAGTTCCTTTCTGCAGCTATTATTCGAAATATATGTGACGAGATCACTCCAGTTTTAACAGAATTGTTCAATTTAAGTATTGCTAGCGGTTGTTTCCCTGACATCTTAAAAATTGCCACAGTAGTTCCCATATTTAAGAAAGGAGATAAGTGTAACGAAGAGAACTACCGCCCAATATCACTGCTTCCTGTGCTTTCAAAATTATTAGAAAAATTAGTTAAAAATAGACTCACTGGATTTTTAGATAACAATAATTTTTTTTCACCAAATCAGTTTGGATTTAGAGAAGGCCTTAGTACAGAGTTAGCACTTCAACACTTTTTGACAAATATTTACGGAAACTTAAATAGCACAACTCATAATAAAACAGCTGGTTTGTTCTTAGATATTAGTAAGGCATTTGATACTATCGATCATGTTTTGCTCTTGAACAAACTAGAATCAGCAGGGATAAGAGGTGTACCACTTTCATGGTTTGGGTCATATCTTTCTGGGAGGAGGCAGCTGGTTAAAATTAAGAAGAGCAAAAGTAGTATCCAAAGTATTAACTTCGGTGTTCCCCAAGGATCAGTCCTTGGTCCTATTTTATTTTTAATTTTTGTCAACGACTTGTGCAGTGGTCTTTTGAATGGACGCCTAACAGCGTTTGCTGATGATACAGCATTGTCATACTGTGCAAGCACTTTGGATGAGCTTCATCACATAATGCAGGATGATCTACATAAAATATCACTTTGGTTCAGTTGCAACAAACTTTGTCTAAATGTTTCTAAAACAATCTGTATCAATTTTTCTTTATCCCAGTCAAATGTTTTTAATGCACCTTTAATTTTACATAAAACAGATTGTAATAAAACTAGTTGCTTATGTGATTCTATAAAACAATGTAATGTTACCAAATATCTAGGTGTACTTTTGGATGAAAATCTATCATGGAAGATGCATGTAAATAATTTAAAGAATTCATTACGTTACTCACTTAGATCTTTTTTCCACCTCAAATATTGCTGTCCTCTTCCCATCTTAAAACAGGTTTACCACTCTTTAATCAATTCTAAGCTTGAATATGGAATTTCTTTGTATGGAGGTGCCTATGTGTTGAATTTAAAATCTTTAATTACTTTACAGAAGAAATTTGTCAGGTTAATATGTAATGTAAATTTTTATTCTCATTCTCTACCTTTATTTGTAAGTCATAATATCCTTCCCTTCAGATATTTATATATTTTTAAAGTATTGACTATATTTTTCAAATTAAGTGGTAATGCAGGACCAACAGTTGATAACATTCACAATTATTCAACTAGACAAACTGCACATAACATTCTACGTTTACCCAAACCAAACTGTACCTTGTTTAAGAAGTGTTTTATTTATTTATCAATTAAAATTTTTAATGTCATTCCTGTTTCTGTAAAGCAGAGTAGGTCATTTAGTGTTTTTAAGAAATCTTTGAAAAAGTGGCTATTAACCAAGTCATATGATGAAATAGAACAGTTGTATTCTTAATAATATTAGTAAGTAATGTCTAGCTCAATGTATTTGCTTTATCTTTGTAAGTATCTGTATTTCAGAGTCTGGGTTTTCATTGTTTCCTTCAATTTCTTAAAATGTTCTCATTATTATAGTTACATACTTTTCGTTTTACTTTCTAGATATTGGTGAATTTTGTTTTCTTTGTTGTCTTTTCCACAAAAGTTATTGGACTAAAGGTAAATTTAATTTATAATTCATTTTGTTACCCTTTTCGGAGAATTTTTTGTTATTGTTAAGTATTAGTTGAGACTCCCGCCCACACACAGAAGTTTTAATCTTCTTTGGGTGTGTATATTTCTTCGCAAGTTAAAGCAAACTGTTTTTATTTAATTAATTAACAATAAGTTTTTATTACATTGTAAAATAATTTGTTTGTATAGATCTTTGTAATTTTATTGTATTACTTGTGGAGAAATAAAGATTTATTATTATTATTATTAGTTACGTCATATAAACAAATAACTTGTTTAAAAACGAATAACAGTCATAATTTCCGATGATTTTAAAAGAGTCAACTAAAAGATTGTTAATTAATGGAAATACTCACAATTTACATAACAGTCCTATTCCAGTTTAAAGGGTTAATTTTTAACTATCAAACTGTCCATGGACGGGAAAAGGTAAGCTTACAATTTAAGTCAACGTAAAAAGGCTGTCAGCTTTTATAATGTACCATACCTAAGTTATTAACCCAATTTGTAGACAATAAGGTGTAGGCTACTTTAAACTCTACAGAACAGAGTTAGGCAAAAACTGGCAGAACTCTGAAATTGTGTTTTTTATCATAGGCATACTCTTATGCGAAATCCTTAAAATAAAAATTCAATAGTTAATAACTTATATCTTTAAACACAAACCAACATCCAAAACTATATACATTTTTAATACAACATAGATAATTTACACATTGACTGTTTACAATTAACATATGTTCTTCTTCTCACTTTTAATATTTGCTTCGCAACGGGAAAAATCTGTTTCATAATCATTGAAATAGATTTATAATGAACTAGCTGTACCCGCGGGCTTTGTCCCGTTTAACTTCTTAATTTTCAAGATGATCTCGTTCGCATGGCTCAATCACGTCCTGGTTGAAGTTCGTTCGCTACGCTCACTCACCTTTAGGTTGGAGCTCGTTCGCTGCGCTCACTTGCCTTCAGGTTAGCTCGTTTGCTACGCTAACTCGTCTCCAGGTTGAAGTTCGTTCGCTACGCTCACTCACCTTTTGGTTGCAAATTAGCTGTTGTCATAAATTAAAATAAATAATAGTGCTGCACCCTGTTGGTAATCCTTGTAACTTTAATGCTATTGAACATCATATAACAGAACCAACTTGTTTAATTGAAACAGCTGTTAAAGATTCATTAATTCCTTTTAAATATGAAAAATCATAAGGCTAACATGGGAAACTCCAGAGCCACTAGGGGGGAGCCCGAGAGTCCGATCAGAATAAAAACACCTTAGTTTTCCTATTTAATGCCTAAAAAATCGATGTACCAAATTTCAGCCTCCTAGGTAAATGGGAAGTGGGAGAATTAGTGATGAGTGAGTGTGTCAGTGAGTCAGTGAGTCAGTGAGGGCTTTGCCTTTTATAAGTATAGATAATCTATATAAATAAAATTAGAGTTTTGTCTGTACATTGCTCAGAATTATATACTTTTAGGTTATTTTTACGTTTTATACATTAAAGAAGCAGAAACGAGTCTTATCTCAATTTCTGTCTGTCTGTCTGTCCCTTTGTCTGTAACACTCAAGATGGCATTTTACGCAATCTTCTCTGTGAAAACCAGAGTACATATCAAGATCCAAGCCATTTTAATGTATTCACTGGATTGGCGAGAGTGTCTTTAGTGATTTAAATATAGCCTCACTACTTTGTAAATAAAATTACGGACGTTCAAAAATGCATTTTTGTGCGATTTTTGTCAAATTTTCGTTCAATTTTTATCACAGAATCGTCTATGAAATAACGAACAGCTGTTCGGATCAAGATTATTTTTTCTAGCTGTCAATGACATGTTTACAAATGCTGTTTACAAATACCGCAACTATTTCGAATCACGTTTTGAAAGCAAATCCCAACCAAGTGAGATTAAAAACGTTTTTCTTACATAACGGATTTAATTAATCGCAAGTGCAATAATATTAGTCCAGTCAAATGGTAGTTGAACGTTACAAAAAATAACTGTTACGAGTTTTTTTCTTAACTTTATGTTTTTTGGGGCGCTGAATCCGAATCTGAAGAGATCCAACAAAAATTCCTTGTGCGTTTTGAGCTAGACGCAAAAAATATGAAAATTTTCGCACTTTTTTCAGTTTCTTGCTTATAACTCGGAAACTATACATTCTACTAAATTTTACCAAATGTGAAAATGAAAGATCATGAAATTTGCTACAAAATACATATGTATCATTCTTTATCAAACGCAAAATTAGCCCGCTAGAGTGCACTCAAAAAATAGAAAAATATCACATTTTTGTAAAAAATACGTTTATTGCCAGATTTTCACATTTATTATTTAAAGTACGCGTTTATTGAAGGTGGACTATGTAAGTAAATTAAGTTTAAATACTTTACATGTAAGCCCCAATTAGTGTACAATTAAAACATATCGAAATTTATTTCAGAACAAATAGAAGCAAAGTAGGGATGGACGAGATTGGATTTTTAGTTCGAGACGAGACGAGACGAGATTTTTTATTTCTCATAAAATTTCGAGACGAGATCGAGACGAGATTTCTCTTCTCATACACAACAGGAAATGCACGTTCGAAATTTTTACCTGATTTTGTAACATTGTTAGATGACTGTTTAAATACTAAAATAATGATAATAGGCAAGAATATTTACAATCTTTCATTAAATAACATCAGCATAACATTTTTTTATTAATCACGCCTAACTTATTAAAAATGCCTACAATTAGGAAACATGGTGATATCAGTTAGGATAGAGTTCAACTTATCCTAAAATAAAATAAATCATAAAATAAAAGCAATATTAATTTTTATAAAATAGTTACTTGTTTTGACTTTTTTTATAGTAATAAAACATTCCTCATACTGCTTACACTTAACAAAACTTCTCAAATGTTATTTAAGTAATATTATTAAAATAATTAAAGTAATATTTACATTAAAAGAATTAAAGTAATATTTACATTAAAAGAATTAATTAAATAAGAACGCCTTCGAAAAGGAAACGCAACTACAACACGCTCCTGTATTGCGGGTATTGCATTGACTTTCTGCAGGCGTTTTTAATTTTTTTTTTTTTTTTTTTTATTCTTGTCTCGATAAAAATCTCGGCCAAAAAGTAATCTCGTCTCGTGTAACGAGATTGAAAATTTCCCGAAAATTTCCCGAAATTTCGAGACTTGACCATCCCTAAAGCAAAGACAATAATTGGGACCCGCTCCAAAAAGACAAAAATTTTACATTGTTGTAAACAACTTTTTTGCCATATTTTCACATGAATTATTAAAAGAACAGCGTTTCCACTCATCTTCCCTTCTATAACTTATTTCACTATCTATTTAACTTAATTCTAGCTTAAAAAAATCACTCTCAAATAATTACTTTCACCAAAAACACCTAAAATTTATCATGAACGAAAGGACAAATATTCTGTTAAAGATAACTTGCCATAGTTAGACATTTATTTTTACAACTATACAGTAGCCTATGGTTGATTAACCTCTACGTTGAATAAGAAAGCATTATCGTACACAGTTTTATCATAAACAGCTAATTATAACATATTCTCTTTTTATTTTTTTACAAACATTGACGTGATATAAAACGCCAATTTCACTTGTGAGACGCCTTCACAGTCCGTCATCCCGATAAACTATGGTATGGCACCTTTACATACAAAACAATAGAGCAATTCCTCATGAGAAGTACTAAAATTGAGGGTAGATTTAGAATGTATAATATTTCTGATAGCATATCCTTTAGATGATTACAAATGCACACATCCATAATTCACATTACCAAAGAGATGGAAAGGTTTTGTGGTGTTCACTTCAAAATCTCTGAGCAGCATGTAGACAGTGTAGACAGCAGAGAATACCGAGTTCAGAGGAACGACACAGAATTCATCAAAATCTTGAAATCGGAATTAATCTTGAATTATATTTATAATACTTAAATGTTCATTAATATGTGTCTCACATCACGTAACATTCCTTTTACATTATGAAACAATTACCCCAAAATGCGTATAACATATATACTAGCTGTTACCCACGAGCTTTACCCCGTTTTACATCATAAGTATTAATAAAACTATTGATTGGTTACTTTAGGCTAAAATAAACAAAAGAGAATACAGTAATACAAACAAATAATCACACCTAATTTTAATAACGTAAACAATTGAAGAATAACAAACAAATAAGTAATTAAGGGATCGAAGACAAGGAAGCTCTCGTCATATTATTAAAGTAACTTCCTAATATCCCTTCCCTTGCCCGTCAGGGCTTGGGGATGCTTAAAGTGTAACAATCAGTGTTTAAAACAAAACTCAAGCAGCAGTTTTGCTTGACAACAACAAAACAACAAAACTCCGACAGTTTTTTTTTATATTGAAATCGTTCATTTATACAGTGAGCTAATTTCTTATTTGTTATTTTTTCTCGATTCAATTCAATAATTTTGTATTCCAAACTGCATCATTTCTGTCTTTGTACTGTTTTGTTTTAAATACTAAATTCAGCATAACCAGTGAACAACTAAATCAGTGTCTTTAATTTCAATGGTCCACCGATAACTTTAAACTCATTAAAATAATTTCATTAATAAATACCCAGCTATCAGCGCACCAACCACAAGATATAGCAAGATATTACTGAACCGTATTGTAGAGAAGAACACCAAGCAACGGTCTTCCACTGCAGTGGAAAAGGTCACTGAAAAAAATATTGTCTTTGCTCTTATTTGTTCTGAAATAAATTAGATATCTTTTTAATTGTACACTAATTGGGGCTTACATGTAAAGTATTTAAACTTAATTTACTTACATAGTCCACCTTCAATAAACGCGTACTTCCAATAATGTGAAAATCTGGCAATAAACGTGTTTTTTTACAAAAATGTGATATTTTTCTCTTTTTTGAGCGCACTCTAGCGGCCTAATTTTGCGTTTGATAAAGAATAATACATATGTATTTTGTAGGAAATTTCATGATCTTTCATTTTCACATTTGGTAAAATTTAGTAGAATGTATAGTTTCCAAGTTATAAGCAAAAAACTGAAAAAAGTGCGAAAATTTTCATATTTTTTGCGTCTAGCTCAAAACGCACAAGGAATTTTTATTGGATCCGTTCAGATTCGGATTCAGCGCCCCAAAAAACATAAAGTTAAGGAAAAAACTCGTAACAGTTATTTTTTGTAACGTAAGGTAGATTTCCACGACGAATTGACTGGACTATATAGTCTAATAGTGTAACCGTAAATGAAATTAAATAACTAGACATCGTCCAAATCGGAACCAGAAATTCTTTGAGTATAAAATGTTTCTTGAGTTTTGACAACCAGAAAGAAGAAGACCTTGAATCGATCACTGAAGAAGACACTGAAATGATCGTCGCCAATAGCTTACAAAAAAGGTTTCCACTCATTGACGGCGCTTCAATGGCGATTGTGTAAAGTGTAAAGTAAAAAATCACAACTGCAGTGGGTGATTGTAACAGAGGTTTTACACAGGAAGTGCTAAACTCGCTTTTCCAATGTGTCACTTTCTGTTTCTACTCACCGTGTGATGCAATCGCTGGACCATACAGCCAATAGGCCCATAGCTCATATCTTGGGTACGTAAGCCTACATATTTATTCATAACAACCTTTTTGACGACGATCCTTGATACCGGTACTTTTCCATAGAATACATGGCCTACCTACTTAAAAAATAAAATTACAAATGACCAAAACCCCAACATTGTGTGATTTTCGTCACATTTCCTTCTAATGTTAATAGATATACTAATCATTGTTTAGAGAATGCGTAATCTATTAAATAACAAAAAGTTGTTTGGGTAAGGTTGCTTTTTTTTGAAACTGTCACCGATAAGTTTACGCTATAACTTTTTACGAGAAAATCCAAAAGCAAGAGATCAATAACCTCGAAGCTAGATATTAATGTATTTAATTGGTCCGATTTACTGTAATTCTTAGGTAGGTTCTTACGTAGGTACTGGTTCTTTTCCTTAGAACCGGTAGTTTACAAATTAGATATCGTTGGTGTTGCACCTTATTTATTAGAGCCGTCCGTATTCAATTTAAGTGATGTCTTAACTCTGTATAAGTTTTGCTTTTTCTGCCTGGATTCCAAATCTTAGCTTACCCGGTATGCTAAGAAAATGATAACCTATTTGAGTAAAACATTTGTTGGGCAAACCATCATGAATTGTTTACGCCTTTATATTGTTTATGTATCAATAGTTCGTGGCCTTTGTTGGATTGTTGTATTGTGTTGTTTTGTTGTATGTTGGTAACGCATTAATGTCCTTATTTCTCAGTGTTTCACGGAATGGACAAGAGCACCTTTGATACTGAAAATGTCAACCGGAATAAAGTGTTAAATGGTGAGGTTGAGGTAGTACTTTAAATACGTTTAAGTTAACCGATGTGGAAAGTAACTTTCAATTATAGGCCTACTTTAGGGCTACGCTTCATGGATCTATAAAACATTTTTAAGTTTAATCATTGGACATATGGACCAACACGATCCGGGCGACATTTAATTGCGAAGCATTTATTTTGGCTTGAACTGTCAGATACTGTATTTGCGAAGGTTTATATATAATAGTTTTGCCAGCATATCTGCAAATATGCAAACTAATTGCTGCTCTTAATCTTAATATAAGAAGGTTTCAACTGACTACTATAAGATCCCCGTGCGTAGAACGGGCACACAGCTAGTCCATCATAAAGTTTAAGATTAAATAAACCTACCACATAGTTGTTTTATTTTTTTGGATCAGCTGTCTGAAATTGTGAAATAGGCATTTGACAGTTCTGGTTGTTTACATTTAAATGTCAAAGCAAATGTAAACATTGTGAATTTTCTCATGCTTCCATGGAGACCAATTATTAATATTTAATTTCTGACAACAGCTGGAGTTTCAAAACAATGTTTGTTCCCCATGTTAATCTTATGGAGAAATGCGAAACTTTAAAGGGCCCCAGGGCCTCACTATCTAATTATTTACCTAAAAAGAAAGTTTCCTGCACAACTTCACGCTACGCTCTTTCCAATGACACCAAAAACCAGGGCCGGAACAAGGGGGGGGCAGAGGGGGCGGTTGCCCCGGGCGGCAGGGTTGAGGGGCGGCAAATTTCTGGTGGCAGAAAATTTGTTTAATACAGTTTGTAAAAGTTTTTAATGAGCCGAACGTCATAAGGAACATCAATTAAGTAATTTCAAAACTGCATAACGTAATAAACAAACAATAATTTTACAATAGAAATCAATATAAATTTTACAATTTCAGCTGATCGCCATCCTAGTCAAGGCGCCATGCCGCCCTCTCACTGCCGTGCCGCCGCCCCCCCTCACACTCTACATAGGAACGCACCGCTCCCCTTCCACACCACTCGCTATCAGCGCACATGTTCACGCTTGAAAAGTTCACGTTGTGACTTGTAAACTGTTTATATCAAAACTACTGCGTCTTTTGTTGCGTTGCGTAGTGCAACTACAGTCCAACCTCAGCATAACGAATCTGAAGGGACCGAACTGAATATGAATATTCGTTATATCAAGGATTTCGTTAAAACGAGGTTCGTTATATAGAGGTTAGGTTTGCAGGAATTTCGCTAAGTCGAGGTTCAGAACCAGCGTCGATCAATATAGGTCGGGACTTGACCTCATTAAAATACAGTACAATTAAAGTAGCATGGGCTACAATACTTTACAGTACAGTGTTTACATTGTACAGTAGAACCTAAATTATCCGGGGGAGGGATCTTGAATATTGCGCAATCATGACAATGGCATTGACCTTGGTACAGGTTAAAAACTGTAAGTTTAAAATCACAGCTTGTTCTAACCCTCCTAAAACCTAGCCAAACACTGTATTGCGTAGTCATAAATTATGTAAAGAACAAAACAAAACAGTAGAAAGTTTTGTAAGCTACTGCTCGTGATAGGCCGGTGTAGGCTACTTACAGTACAGTACTGATTTATCACAACAGAGGAGAATGTCAATAATAATCATTAACTATAGCATTGGTGTTGCTAATGCTAGTTGAAACAAATCGTATTGAAAACAATAAATTATTAGATAAGTCATTATAAAAGTGTATAATCATAGCCAGCTTAAGGATGGTAAAAATACTCGTAAAAGGAATGTTAAAATAGCGATGTTGTTATTCTTTCTCTTTGGTTTTGTTTTTATATTCTTTCTTAGGTTTTTCTTTATCAAAAAATTGTACAATTCACCATAGTTATCCCCGTTATCCCATATCGCCCAATCACAGCTTACTAAACATTACGTCGTCATCAGTCCTCAGTGAATGAAATCAGTTCTCAGTTGCAACATAGCGCGCGCAGAGACAGCAGACAAAGATGTAAAACGGAGCAGACGAATGTTAGCGCAAGCGATGACGTGACCTTTCCATTTCATTTGATAAAGAAACAGATTTTCCCAAAACAATAATTGGGTGGGGGATTTGTTATATCGAGGGAAAGACGTAGACAATTCGTTATGCAGAGGTTAAATTCGCAATGTAGAGGTTCTGACAATGATAAATTCGTTATATTGAGGTGTCTTATTTTAGCCGAAATCACGAAAAATTCGTTAAATCAAGGTCGTTGTTATGGTTTGTTCGTTATGTGGAGGTAAAATATACATTGTGTCTTATGGAGAGTTCTAGGGGATTTAAAAAAAATCGTTATATCAAGGAATTCGTTATATCTACCTTTTCCACTTTACCTATTCCATTTTTTTTAATTTGTGAGGGATTTTTTGTTGTGGGTGAAGGGGGGGGGAGGGGCGGCAAATTTTAGTTTGCCCCCACTCAAAAATTGTCTAGATCCGGCCCTGCCAAAAACATGTAATTCGGTTCAGTAGTTTCGGAGGAGTAATTGTCACAAAAATCCTGCTTGCGTATTAAATAGGGATGGTCAAGTCTCGAAATTTCGGGAAATTTTCGGGAAATTTTAAATCTCGTTACACGAGACAAGATTTCTTTTTGGCCGAGATTTTTATCGAGACGAGAATTAAAAACAAAAAAAAAAACAAAAAAAAAATTTAAAACGCCCGCAGAAAGTCAATGCAATACCCGCAATACAGGAGTGTGTTGTAGTTGCGTTTCCTTTGCGAAGGCGTTCTTATTTAATTAATTCTTCAAAAATGTAAATATTACTTTAATTATTTTAATTATTTTAATAACATTTGAGAAGTTTTGTTAAGTGTTAGCAGTGTGAGGAATGTTTTATTACTATAAAAAAGTCAAAACAAGTAACTATTTTATAAAAATTAATATTTTCTTTTATGATTTATTTTATTTTAGGATAAGTTGAACTCTATCCTAACTGATATCACTATGTTTCCTAATCGTAGGCATTTTTAATAATTTAGGTGTGATTAATTAAAAAATGTTATGCTGATGTTTTTTAATAAAAGATAGTAAATATTCTTGCCTATTATCATTATTTTTGTATTTAAACAGTCATCTAACAATGTTACAAAATCAGGTAAAAATTCCGAACGTGCATTTCCTGTTGTGTATGAGAAGGGAAATCCCGTCTCGATCTCGTCTCGAAATTTTATGAGAAATAAAAAATCTCGTCTCGTCTTGTCTTGAACTAAAAATCCAATCTCGTCCATCCCTAGTATTAAATAAGTAATAGATTTTTGCCTATACTGAAGTTATTTGTTCTTGGTACAAAATTAGTACCGTACAGGGCTTCCAGTATTTTTCTCATTTTATTTCATTGACATTACAATGAAAATGAATGATTTATAGTGATGAACCACTTTTTCAAAGTCGGTACCGGTACCGGTTCCTAGCCAAAATTGGTTCTCGGTCCTGTACTTTGGTACTTCATAACTACCGGTACTTCTGAAGTACTTCTGTACTTCGGTTCGATACTTTATTTTAAATTTTTAGGATAGGGTACTTAATTTTTGTTTGTTTTTAAAACAAAGTATCCATATTTCAATTTTACAGTATTTTGCATTAGTAGATTGGTCATACAAATCTTAGGGGATTAAGGAAATAAAACTGATTTGTACATAAACAAAACACACTTAAATTACCAAACATATCTAGGGATGGGTGGGGGAAGCCCCTGATGCTACTTGACCTGTTTAATTTGTGCTCCTCAATTTTTTAGAATTTTAACCCGGAAATTATTTGTTTTATGAGTTGTGTCTAATATGTAAATATTCAGTTTTAATTTTTGTTCAAAATTTGGGAACCAGATTTTTACTTTAAATAATCGGTTGTAAATTACGTTTAGTGTAGAAAAAGTTTTTCTAGAATAGGTTTAAGTTTCATCAGATATTTGTGCTAAGATTAGTCAAGAGATAAGACGGCAGCGCAGGAGTTGACCTTTGGAGTGGACATGCGGATGAGTTTCCACACAAGTCAGGTTGTTTGTTTACCTATCACCTGAAGTCTGACCCATTACAGATAACAGTATTTTTGAAATATTCTTTTTTTAACCCTGAACCATACCCGCCGTCACATAAAATTTGAGAACATATTCCGTGGGCATGGCGATACCAATAACATCTTCCTAGGTCTAAGTGAAATGAGGACACTCTTCCTTGGTCATGGGTAAATTGGGAACATCTTCTGTAGACAGGGTGAAATTATGAATGTCTTCTTCTTATGGCTTGCGGTTTCATCAAAATTGAGAACATCTATTTTCTGGTCACGGCAACATCATCATTTTAGACAGCAGCTAAACCTTGAAAATCACCGGCTACCACGATGAAATTGTGGTTTTTCGATCACGCATCTTAGAAGAGTCCTTCTGTTTCTTGGAAAATAATAGCTTGGCTCGTAAATTATTTCTGGCCTGAACCAACTGCTTGAACCAACTTATGGCCTGACCCTACCCAGAAAATATCAGGAACCTGCAGACCTTTAAATAGGGGATTCTTTGGTACAGAAATGAAACAATATTATTATTGTAGTCATTATAAATTATCATGATGTTGCCGTGATCCTGGAAGATGCTGACAGACGTTCCTGAGATTTTGGAAGTTGACCACAATCTTATCAAGATCACAGATTGTGAAGATGACCTCGATATGGCTGTAATTCTGGCATCAACCGTTCTGAAAGTGAATCATAATTTTTAATTCTTATAAATTATTCAAAATAAGTTAATTTATAGTGATAGTTTACGCTAAAGTTAAAGGGAAAGAAAGGAAATTATGTTTAGCAACCTCACAAACTATCTTTTGTTACAGGCCAGCAGTGTAGTGAGGGTAGTAGAGCTACTGTCGGCTCCCAGTGTCGAGGCTAGAGTACGACAATCAGCCATTACACAGCTGAGTGTAATGACAGAAGACCCGAGGCTACATCAAGTCTTCATAGATAATCGGGGAGTAGAACTCTTCATATCTATTTTGCAACAAGTTATGGTAAGCACTTCAACTTCCCTAAACCATACCCTCCTTCTAAACCTAATATTCCTGATCTTCTTGTGTTTACTTATAAATAAGTAAGTAAATTGAGCAATTGAATCAATCGGAAATCTTGTCACAACTACTAATGCTAATAAACCTTGTAACCTTCACCTTTTTATTTGTAAGGTTAAGCCTTCTTAACTTAAGTTTTAGGCCTATTTTAAATTTTACATTATACTTTTTTAAATTGTATCTTTTATAAAAGAGTTAAGGTAGTTGCATGAATTTCTTTTTATCAGGGAAGTCCCATCTTTAATTTCAAAGATATGAAGACTTATGGGTTCGGTGTGAAGCTAGTGAACCTAGGCAGAGTCAATGAAAACACCTGTATACAAAAATTATTTTATTTCATATGAATACTACTTATACACATACATAAAAACGTAGGGATGGACGAGATTGGATTTTTAGTTCGAGACGAGACGAGACGAGATTTTTTATTTCTCATAAAATTTCGAGACGAGATCGAGACGGGATTTCCCTTCTCATACACAACGGGAAATGCACGTTCAAAATTTTTACCTGATTTTGTAACATTGTTAGATGACTGTTTAAATACAAAAATAATGATAATAGGCAAGAATATTTACAATCTTTTATTAAAAAACATCAGCATAACATTTTTTTATTAATCACGCCTAACTTATTAAAAATGCCTACGATTAAAAAACATAGTGATATCAGTTAGGATAGAGTTCAACTTATCCTAAAATAAAATAAATCATAAAATAAAAGCAATATTAATTTTTATAAAATAGTTACTTGTTTTGACTTTTTATAGTACAGTAATAAAACATTCCTCACACTGCTTACACTTAACAAAACTTCTCAAATGTTATTAAAGTAATATTATTAAAATAATTAAAGAATTAATTAAATAAGAACGCCTTCGCAAAGGAAACGCAACTACAACACGCTCCTGTATTGCGGGTATTGCATTGACTTTCTGCAGGCGTTTTTAATTTTTTTTTTTTTTTTTTTATTCTCGTCTCGATAAAAATCTCGGCCAAAAAGAAATCTCGTCTCGTGTAATGAGATTTAAAATTTCCCGAAATTTCGAGACTTGACCATCCCTAATAAAAAGTAATGTCCACTATAAACTACTGTTAGGCCTACACCCTAGTATCATCAAGATAGTTATTAAGATACACTTAATTTGTCCTTGGCCTAGGCTAATAAGTTACTGTTTTAAATTATTGATTTTCTGTACCCATCTATGACTGAGCTGAGTCCTTGTAAAAGTATATAATAATAGAAAATGTTTATATATGATGACTCTAGAATTCATAATAAAATTCAATAAATATTCAATATTCAATAAAATAGTAATTGACACACACATGGTTTATTTACCATACCAGGGTGTCTAGTAGTCGGGAAAATCGGGAAAGTCGGGAATTAGTATTGAATTTGAAAATGGTCTTGAAAAGTCGGGATTTAGTCTTAAATTTGATATCAAAGTCGGGAATTTTCGAGATTTTGAAATTGCGGAGAAGACGATGATGACGTTTCCATGGCTGCTGGAGTCAATGATGATGTCTACACAGCCGTGGGAAATAATTATAATTTAGCTGCCATTGCGGACGAGGGCAATGACGTTTCCGAGACCACAGGAGATGACAATGACGCTCCCGTCACCGCGGTAAAAGACGATGATGTCTACACGGCCGCGGATGACGACGATGACATTTCTGTGATCGCAGGAGATGACGACGACGTTTACGTGACCGATGGAGACGACGATGATGTCTACACGGCCGCGGGAAATGTTCATAATTTTGCCGCGATCGCCGATGACGATGATGACATTTCTGAGACTGTGGGAAACGACGATGACGTTTCTGTGACCGCGGGAGACGACGATGACGTTCCGTGACCGAGGGAGTTGACGATGATGTTTACACGGCCGCGGAAGATGTTCACGATTTTGCCGCGGTTGCGGACGATTTATTTTGTTGTGATCGTGGACGACGACGATGACGTTTCCTAGACCGCCGGAGACGACGATGACGTTTCTGTGAATGCGGGAGATGACGATGACGTTTACGAGACCGATGCAGACGACGATGATGTTCACACGGCGGCGGTAAATGTTCATAATTTTGCCGCGATCGCGGACGACGACGATGACGTTCCGTGACCGAGGGAGACGACGATGATGTCTACACGGCCGCGGAAGATGTTCACGATTTTGCAGCTATCGCGGACGACGATCTTGACGTTTCCGAGACCTCGGGAAACGACAATGACGTTTCTGTGATCGCGGGAGATGACGATGACGTTTCCGTGACCGAGGGAGACGACGTGATGTCTACACGGCCGCGGAATATGTTCACGATTTTGCCGCAATCGCGGACAATGTTTAAAACATTTACATAAATTAGTGGTAACTGAGGGAGACAACGATGATGTCTACACAGCAGAGGAAATTTTCATAATTTTGCCGCGATCGCGGACAATGACGATGACGTTTCCATGACCGTCGGAAACGACGATTACGTTATTGTGACTTCGGTTAACGATGATAATGTCTACACGGCCGCGGGAAATGGTCGTGATTTTTCCGTCAGGGCGGGAGACGACGATGACGTTTCCGTGACCGAGGGAGACGACAATGATGTCTACACGGCCGCGGGAAATTTTCCTGATTTTGCCGCGATCACGTACGATGACGATGACGTTTCCATGACCGTGGGAGACGATGATGACGTTTCCGTTACCGCCAAAGTCAATGATGATTTTTATTTGTAGTGGGAGATTTGTATCATCCAAAAAATGATGTATTGACTAGTTGGAATTTTTCATTGCCCAATTTTTTTTTGGCTTGAAAACACCACATTATTTTAATAATAAAGTATTATTATATTATGACATAAAGACAGGGGTTGGTGTAAAATTAAAAAATTTGGTTAAATTATAAAAATTGGAATCGGGTAGCCTAAACAATAATTATAATAATAATAATAATAATCGGGTAAATAATCATTCAAATACAAATTTGAATTGAGAATCGATACATTTTGGTATTAACACATCACTATTTGCTAAAAAAACTAGTCTTGAAAAATCTGAAATTAGTCTTGAAAAGTCTGGAATTAGTCTTGAATTTTTAAATGGAAATAAACTAGACACCCTGCCATACACATGGTTTGTTGAAGTAATGATAATAATAATAATAATAATAGTCTTTATTGTCATTGTAAGGACTGTAAAAATTACATATCACGGAATACAGTAGCATAGATTGACCTACAGCAAAAGATTGAAATCTAAAACAACTGATTTTGATAACTAATAAATTAAAATGATTAAAAAAACCCCATTAACTCAAGTCAAGATATTGTTTATATCACAATGAATTAGGTACCCTAAAAGGAACTCTTAACTAATTAGTATATAGAAGATTATATTAAATCAAGAGAAAAGAAAACTAAATGCCAACTTTGGCAACATAATGCAGAGACACTAGTGCCCTAACTAGCAACACAAGTCAATGTTTTTAAACTGTAAGTCAATGTTTTGAATAGAGGTGTGCGGATAGTGGAATTTCATTTCGGATCGGATTCGGATCGGATAGTTGAGGCTCGGTTCGGATTGGATCGGATATTGGGAGATTCGGATATTTTCGGATTCGGATAGTTCGGCACGGTTAATAATAAGCTGCATATGCATTTTTAACATATAAAACACTGTAAAGCTGTGTAAATAAACATAAATGGCGATTTTGAATCATAACATTTCAAATTAGCCACGTCCACAGTTTTTCTCTCTTGAAAATCACAATTCACAACATCTATTTTCAAAAGTTGGTTGCTTGAATTAAGTACACTAGCAGCCGAAATCTTCACACAACACTTAAGCTCAGCAGGACTGATGTCAAAACGTTTGGGTTTGTTTACTTGATGTTATGTTTTAGGTATGTTGTTTCCTGGTTCTCACAAGTCAAGGATTTCTATCTCAATTTTATTTTCACATTGTATTTCCGTACGTTTTTGGAACAGATTATTGGCCTTAAGTGGCATTCTTGGGGTTTGCCAAGTTTAGAAAACATCACTAATACACTAAACTGGGCTCTAGATTTGATGTTGTGGCAAGTTAATTAGAGCAATTAGGCTTTATAACTCTGTAAAAGGTGTGTATCCCTGAATTTATAAATTTCATTCTACACTTATTCACTGCCAAACATAATTCAGTAGAATTTTGATGAACCAAGAACTACACTAGCCTACATAACTTCATTACCCCAAGTAAAATACCAAGATAAGTTTTAAAAGCTAAAAAGTTATAAGTTTGTTAAAAATGGATTTTAAATTCAACAATTATTGCAGTCCATTATTGTTATGCAGTATGGTCCCAAGTTATTGTTTTTGATTTTGAAACATTACAGTTCATTTGAAAAAATTAAAGTTGAAGCAGCCCAAGGTCAACAAGTCACGCGCGTGTGCAACAATAGTTTTTTTACAAGCTTTCTCCAGACCACTGGGGAGGGTCGGGTCTGATAAGCCGTCTATTGTTCACTTCAACCCTCATTAGTGCCGCTAGGCTGCACTCAGTGGGGGGGAGGGCTGGAACTGCACTCACGGTCAGTCCCTGGTCCTAATCCAACTACGGAACTGCACTCACGGTCACTTTGAGCCTTTCTGGAGGTACTGGAACTCACGGTCAGTTTTTAATTAGCCTATATCACATTGTGCAACACCATGATTGAATTGATTAAAACTTATTAAATTAGTTGAAATATATTGAAAAGTTTTGATTAAATTAATCCAAACGTCAAAAAATAAACTTACTACTGACATTGTAAAAAATACACATATGTGCACAGAAAATTCTAGCATAGTATTTACGATAACATGATAGGCTATATTCGTATTATAACGAAGCTTCTTTTGTAAAGGTTAGGTTAGGTTATTTATTGTTGTATTTATTGGGACAGACACTAAAACGTGTATTAAATAAAGTATTGGATAAAGTAAGACAGAGGACGGAATAAACAGATGACTAAGGGGCTAGCGAAGCGTTCAGCCGTGAAAGACCGATTTTTGACCGTGAGTGCAGTTCCATATGGCTTAGGCAGGCTACCCTTCCAACCCTTGTAAATTCCTTTGACCGTGAGTGCAGTTCGTTGTCAGCCCAGTGGGGAACCCAATACCACAAATCAATCTTTTAAATGAATAAACAAATTTGGTAATAATTGTTTTATTGATATTCACCTCGAAATTCCAATAAATTTGGTGTAAAATTTGACAAAAACCGGCCAATTTATTAATACATTACCAATCAAGTACATTGGTAATTAAATAATAGGTAAAAATTAACCGATTTTCGTCAAGTTTTACCCCCTGCTGTGCTATGTCACAAAAGCTGATAACGACATGGGCAACTAGGCAACTTGTTGAATGCGTGATGAAAGGAAACCCAAGAAATAGAAGAACAAAGAGAAAGTATAATGACGTTGTTATCTTTATTTTATACCCTTTTTACAATTGCTGTTATTGTTATTATCTTTATGTAAGATTTTATGATTTTGTTTTATAGGTTTATAAAATAATTCTTTTTAACCACGGGAATATCAATTTATAATTTATCAACGTGTTTCTCCTGAAACAGCAATACCGGATGTATAATAAAGGTCAATGACCTAAAATATCTTGATTGTGCAATATTGTATTTTGATGTTGAAATTCAAATCATGACAAAAGTTTGTATATTTCCCCTGGTCCCTATCAATTAATCATTTAATATACACAATCAATACTAAATAATCGTGGTTAGTTCTAATTTTATTTTTGATTATTCAAAGTTTCTACACAATAAGACAATCCAAAGTCAAACCGAGCAATGAATACTCGAAAAACAACGTATCTTGTCCTGTGATTGGAATACCACTCGCCAGTCCTTTAGATTTAGGGAAGTAGTGCAAGTCTATATATAGCTTCAAGGTCGTACCCACCCCTTCCCCCCTCACGGCCTACTCCACTCACTGTTGCTACCCGTTACCCGGGCTCCTTTCGAGGTCATTGCCCAACCCCTCCCACCCTTCTATTGTGTTGCCTTTCTATTGTTTCTATTCTGACTTTTTTCGGGAAACATTAAATCTGTTGTTTATGTAACAGCACATAAGTAGGCTAGATTTTTATGATTTAAAACAGTACTGTAAAAAAAAAACTATTACACATAGCGCCCCTAGTATCAGGAGACAAGCACGAGTTGACCATGGAAGTTCTTTTCTGCTTTATGTATGTTCGTTCCAGACGAATCTAATCGTAAAGCAAAACAGCTGATAACGTTCCAGACGAATCTAATCATAAAGCAAAACAGCTGATAACGACTAAACTAGACATCGGTATTGCATCATACGGCTTCTTTGTCCTTTGCTGTTACGTCGTCGTCGTTGGAAACGTATTGCTGTAATTTTGTCCAGGGAAACTAATGATGGTTACGAAGATTTAGTTTTCTGTCCAAAACGTCAAAATATGTTGTCTATCCGAAAAAGTCGGATATATAACGGATAGTATCGGATATCAAATTTAGGCTCGGTTCGGATACGGATATCCGAACCGAACCGAATCCGACCCGATTTTTCGGATAACCGCACACCTCTAGTTTTGAAACTGCAGGGTCTTTTTCTCGGTGGGATGTAAACAAACCATAAATCACTCTCACCAGCCAGGCAGGGGGACTCAAGGTCATAGACACTCCCCCTCCCCTCTTGCACCACCCGTTCCAATTGCTAACAAAATTGTGTAACGAAAAAAGGAAGTAGCTGGCAAAAAGATATATTTTTTTATTAAAATACATAAAACTATTACTAACAGATTATTTTCAAGGAAACTAAATCATGGTAGTTGGTTTCATGTATATATTTTATTAGAAAAAAGTAATTTTAGTATTGTAAAATACGAAAATACTGACTAGAGTTAGAGAGGAAATCATCAGCCATAATAAAAACTATTATTTTTATGATAAAATAGAATTGGGATATCATCTATATAATTAATACGCGAACACGAAGTTTGTCGGTTGAACTCCTCCGCCATTTCTTAACTGATTTTATCCATTGATGTCTCATTAGAAAGAGCGTGTTGCGTAGATTTGCAAACTGGCCTTACATTTTTGAAATAGTCCCTTGGGCTCTGCACCAGTGGCTTTTAAAGTTTCCCAGGTTATCCTTATGAAGAACATAATTGTTTACATTTTGATCAGCTGTATAATTTAATTCCTGTTATTTATTTTTCAATTCAACAAAACGCATTTGGTACATTTACTGATTTTGTTGAAATTAAATATTTACTATTTTAATTTACATTCTAATATATTATATATAACAAATCTAGAAACCCTGGCCAATTGATATATTTTAACAAATAAGAAAAATGAATTGACAGGGTACTGTAATTCTTGAGCAATCATTGAAAGAACCGATTTTTTAGCCATGGAAACATAAGAAAGAAGTAGAACGCCACCAAGAAGAAGAAATAGAGATTTTTTAAAAATACTATCGTATCATCCTATATAATGAAGAACACCTACAATATGAAGATTCACACAAACAATGAACAAGGATGTTAGCCGAAGTGCTACTATTTTGTAGGAAACACGGACTTATGATGATTGGAAAAACCCCCTCTAAGGCCGAATTTTAATGGAAAGGCAAGGGCATTAAATATATGTTATCATAAAAGTCAAGTGATTTGAAAATAATATTACTACATCCAATAAAACTTTCATTGAAGGGTTCGCATTATTCACACTATTATTCACTTTCAAGGTAAACAAAAAACCATTTGAACATTAGGCCTTTCAATTCTGCATTTTTCAGGTAAATATAATTTACTTTATAACAGTAACTAGCCAAATTAATGCCAATTGAAGCAAATAAAATTGTGACAGAGAGGTTATACAGAAAATCAGGCAGTTCTTAAGTAATGTAAACAAAGTTTTATCGCAATGAAAAATGACTGAAATTTTTAAACGTACTGGCGACACTGGGTAGTAGTGATGTGTCAAAACCGAATCTCAAATCTCAAAACCATCAAAACTTAAGAAAAGTTTCGGTTTCGAGATTCGATCACCAATTTTTCGAGATTCGATCACCAAGTTTCGAGATTCAAAAGTTTCGAAATTCAAGATTTTAGCAGTTTTATTTTTGAAACTGCTGACATTTATTTGTGACATTGTTATTGTTTTTAACACTGTTTCCAAACAAGCTGGTAGCAACAGAGCAAGGCCCCACTAGAAAAAGCAGGCCATGCTGCAGGATCCATGACGTCACACTAGTGGATAGATTTCATTGATAAATTCATTGCCATCACCATTACCATATGTTTTAGGTAAATAAACAAGCTGGCTGTTTGTAAGATTTTAATGGCAAGAGTTTAGTACACCCATCCACCACTGTGACTTAGTGTTGCGCTATCCACGCTGCAGCATGGCCTGTTTTTTCTAGTGGGGCCTTGAACAGAGCAAACATCACCATTAATAGTAATGAAACAAGTAAATTTTATTCTGAACTTCAAAATAGGTACTCTTATTAACCTGAAGGTAAATAGGTACTCTAACTGGTACAGTTCAGTTTCACATCAATATTTACTAAACACAAAGAAATATTGAACCACTACATGTTCTAATTAATCTAATATTCATGTTTTGTTTCTTGTTAGAAGTTTAATTTATTTTTTTTGTTGGTTGTTTATAAAAAATTATGTTGTATTAGGTTTTAAGATTATCAGTCACATTCACATACTGTATTTTATGTTATGTCATGGTCAGGAGTAGTCGATCTCTTTCAGTTTTGATTGCATACTTAAAATTTTATGATTGTGTATTTTTTGTAACCTTGACCTTTGTAACCAGCTAAGTAAAAAAGTTTCGCGTTTAGGTTTTGAGATTCGAGATTCGGGATTCGATTTTTTAAAGTTTCGGTTTCGGTTTTGAGATTCGAAATTTCTGGTTTTGACCATCACTACTGGGTAGTACCATGCTGACTACATTATCATTGACGAAGATCAACATGAACAACATAATGTGGCTACAAGTGGAAAAACATTTTAGAATACACTAAAAACCATATAAGCTTTTGAAAAATGATCAAATATTTATCATCAATTATCATCATTAGAGCTTACAAGAGATATTGGCCTTTCTTACTTAGATTTACATTTTTTTTAACCGACAGTTCAGAAGACGGGGCACGGAAGCTGCGTGACGTTGGTCACACTGACAAAGCGAAGTAAGCGGCAGGCAGGTTGCCATTATAGATACTAAAAAAGTCCCACACGCCCCTGCTCGCCCCTGCTCGCCCCTCCACGGAACTCTCCAGCAACTCCTGAACATGAAAGGATCCATAATGTCATATGGGTTCAAGTTATGACAAAATGTTACAGGGCCACTCTTGTAATAATTATTACGGAAAATCGAAAAAGGATTGTGATAAAACTCAAGAGTTCTTGGAAGTACTTGAGTACAACAATTATTGTCGTGATAAAATATTAATGGATTTTGGACTGCTAATGGTTTTTTATTGCATCACTACCCTAGTAATAAATTATGAAGATCTAAACAAACATCTGATAAGCCTTTTATGTGCTAGGATCCAACTGCGTTGACTACGATAGTAAACTGATAGTAGTTTATTATTATAATAGGTTGTACCGAACTGAGTTTGTACCGCGTAAAATGCTGTACCGAACCGAACCATGACGGTAATTAAGCTTGTACCGTACGACTTTTTCGGTGCACCGCAGACCCCTAATACTAATCAATATTTACTTTTGAAAACCTCACCTCAAAACTTTGGACGCCCACGGTACGTAACCCGAGGTGAACTCAGGGAAGTGAATCGGTCTAAGACATTCCTAGTAATGTGGACCATCTATGTGCTTTACTTTTGGCTATATCAGTTTTGGACGTTACAGCGAGACAGACAGACAGATACCACCTAAATTTTATGATAGTATAGATAGAATTTTTTCAGCTGTTTTAACTAATTAAGTTGGTACTATGATATTCAATAGCATTAAAATAGCAGCACTATTAAATTGTTTGCATTTATGAGATCAGCTCATTTGAACCATTGAGTATAAACATAACTGTTATGTTTATACTCAATGTTTGAACTAAGCAGCAACAAAAACCTGTGATACATAATGAGAACTGCCAAAGTAAGATTGTTACAAGTTATGTTTATGTTTTTAATTTAACAAATCATTTGTGATATTGTGCAACCTGTTTTGATTATGTGATGATTTACTTTTAGCGAATTTCCCATGTAGGGAATAATATATTTTCTATTGTTTAGGTGCAGTGGTAGAACATTATGGCTATGGTGGATGTGTTATGCTATAGCATACTGTAAATTTAAACAACCGTTACATCCTCCTCCATTGCAAACGCAAAGCACAAGAGTATAACTTTAATTAGTATTATATACTTATACACCAACTCCATACGAAGGATATGTACTCTGCTAGTTATCATAATCTTACTAATATTATAAATGTGAAAGTTTGTGTGTTTGTTTGTTTGAAGTTCAATCACGCATAAAACCACTGGACGGATTGGGCTGAAATTTGGCATGATGATAGCTCACATTCCCGATTAACATATAGGCATATTCTTATCTCAAAAATCCTTCCAGGCTCTGCCCCAGTGGCTCTGTAGTTCCCCATGTTAACCTTATGAGTATTCATATTTAATGGAAATTGAAGAATTTAGTCAGCTGTTTCAACTAAAAAAGTTGGTTGTATGATATACAAAAGCACTATAAAGTTATAAGATTTACCAGCAGGGTGCAGCACTATAACTTTTTTTGCATTTATGTAAACAGGTAATTTGAACTAAGCAGCAAAAAAAAACTGATACGCAATGAGAACTGTCAAAATAGGATTGTTTAGAGTTATGTTTATGTTTTTATTGTCATGAATAATTTGTGATTCTTGCGAATTTTTTTATAATTTATTTTTCTTCATTGTTTAGATGAAGTCGTAGAACATTTTGGCTATGGTAGATGTGTTATACCGTCAATTTAAAGAAGCAAGTTTTATCAAACTTTGTAAAACCTCCCCCATTGCAAAACGCAAAGCTTGAGTATACTGCAATAAGCATTTTAAACTTATATGCCAGCCCTGTACCAAGGACGGGTACTCTGCTAGTAATTAGTAATATTATAAATGTGAAAGTTAGTGTGTTTGTTTATTTGGAACTCAATCAGGCATTACTAATGGACAAATTGGGCTGTAATTTGGCATCATTATATCTCATGTTCCCGATTAACATATAGGCCTATTCTTATCTCAAAAATCCTCTCGGGCTATTTTTTTAGTGCATAATTTATCAACTTATTTAATGTATTTGTTTATGTTTATAAAGAAAAATTGTGTTTGTATATTCGTTTTCCCCCAAAATAATGTCTGGTAAACGGAGTAGCCTGTTAATACTTTGGATCTCTGATCAAGTCCGTAACCTAGATAGAAGGAAAGGAAATATATATTGTTGATGTAAAAGTTTGGAGTAAATACCATGCCCATAACGTGAAAACTACTTGACCAATTGAGAAGATATTTTCCATGAAAAGAGCCAATATACTACAGGAATAATAGACATAGTACTGTCCTAGGGTAGGGCTCTGCCTTGACGGCTCGCAATGCTATTCTTAATGAATACACTTAATATTAGAATTGTGTAATTGATACGGAGGATTTGTTTGAAAAGGATTTGGATGGTGCTTTGTGTAAATTGTGTACATTTATTCTTGAGTTAATAACTTTTCATACAGCAGATCTATAGAACACAATTATTCTCTTTAGCGTTCTTTTCCCGTTGCTAAGCAAGGGTATGGCGGCTAGTTGAGTAATTTGAGATTAACACAAATATTTACATGGAAGCATGATTTCTAATCATTTTTTAGGGTGAAATCAATGAAGACACTGGTTGCTCCGCTATCCCGATAGTTGCCACACTGAAAAACCTGGCTAGACACAATTCTACAATACGGCAAAGTTTAAGTCAACACGAGCAGTTCATACTGCATTTAATAAAAGGTAATTTTTACAAAATTGAAAAAAAAAAAAAAATAGTTTCAGTTACAAGCTCAAGTAGCTCTAAAAGGGCTGCAAAATGCATGATTTTAACCTCATCCACTACCAATGTAAAAATACCCCCGCCGCAGCAAACCTGCAGACTAAGCAAATTTCCATTTGCCTGATTGGATTTACACTAAATTGTCTCCTTAAAAATATCACATTTATTCCCTATAAAGAACATTAGTTTAACGAGTACTTAGGTTTGCTGCAACGGGGAGGGTAAAAGTGTTTTTTTATGTAAAATGTTAATAGTTAGTAAGAAGTAAAAACATTTTCCAAATTTGGGCAAAATATGTTGTTAATAAACAAGCAAACTACAACAGTTTACTTATTCTCCATAAGAATAACATGAGAATTTTGAATTTACAATTTTTTGGAATTTTCTCCGTAACCATTAGGCGCATTATAACGCTTCAATATAACTAGATTATTTGTTTTTTTAAGCTCTACAAAATTGTTTGGGAAGAAATTGCAAAATGTTATGTTCTTTTGGTCAAAAATGGGAAAAAACCCATTTTTACCCCATAAAAGCCCCCATAAAGCCCCGTTCCCATGGTCCAATCACGCTGGTTCGCAAACTGGTTCGAATAAACATAGGTTTACAGTTACACGTTTTTTACCAAATTTCATCAAAATCGGATCATTTTTGCTCGAGTTATCGCGCTAACAGACACACATATATATATATAAATCTTACTAATATTATAAATGTGAAAGTTTGTGTGTTTGTTTGTTTGTTTGTTTGTGTGTTTGAAGTTCAATCACACTGGACGGATTGGGCTGAAATTTGGCATGACGATAGCTTACATTCCCGATTAACATATAGGCACATTCTTATCTCAAAAATCCTTTCGGGCTCCACCCCAGTGGCTCTGTAATTCCCCATATTAACCTTATGAGTATTCATATTTAAAGGGAATTAAAGAATTTAGTCAGCTGTTTCAACTAAAAAAAGTTGGTTCTATGATATGGAAAAGCATTAAAAAGTTATATGATTTACCAACAGGGTGCAGCACTATATTTTTTTTTGCATTTATGAAAACAGCTAATTTGAACTAAGCACCAACAAAAACTGTGATTCGCAATGAGAACTGTCAAAGTAGGATTGTTTACAGTTGTGTTTATGTTTTTCATTTCATGAATAATTTGTGATATTTTGCGAATTGTTGATCATTTATTTTTCTCTATTGTTTAGGTGAAGTGGTAGAACATTATGGCTATGGTAGATGTGTAATACTATAGAATACTGTAAATTTAAAAAAGCAAATTGTATCAAACTGTGTCCTCCCTTATTGCAAACGCAAAGCTTGAGTATAACTGCAATAAGCATTTTATACTTATATTCCAACCCCGTACGAAGGACGGGTACTCTGCTAGTATATATATATATATATAAATATATATATACATGAATTTGAACGGATGGTCCAGGTCTTACCACGAGTACTACGGTAATAGCTTATTCCCTATATGGGAAATTCGCTAAAAGTTCCATTGTATGTAAAAAAGTGTATTCTTTTTAAGGGTCGAGCTAACTAGTTTTTGGCTCTGCTTATATAATCAGACTATGAACTGAGTTGTAACAAAATATTGTTAAATTGAGAGTATCACTTGTGTTTGTTTTTGTACAGGCATGTTCCAGTTGTCTGAGTGGAGGCTACAGAGAGATGGAGCTCAGTTGCTAGCTCTGCTGGTGTATGCAGACTATGTACTGAGCTGCCCAGCTTCTGTTTCATTGCCTCACCTAATCACACAGACTTTGCACCTACCCTGGCTCTGCCAGTCTCATTGGGCTGTCAGCCCCCACAGCACACCCTCCCTCAGAGGTTGGTCAGAGTTTCATGTTTGTTTAGCCCACTTATCCATAATATCTGTTAATTGGACAGTTTTTAAAATACTGTCTAATGTTGACTAAGTGTTACATTTTCCTTCACTAAGGATTGCTTTGCTTTACATCAAGATACCCTATGACAGATGTATACAATCTGTCTCTGTATAGAGTGAAGCTCATTGTGTTTAAGTTTAAAGGCATGCCTGTTCATCGTCCCCAACGTAATCACAATTCTTGACCTAGACTTGTTTAGTGACTATAGTCTGCTAGGTGTGGTGCTGGGGGAAATGGGAGCGGAGAGGTTGTTGTCCACATACTGGGCTGTCCTCACTGTGGGACTGGACCATCTACTGGAGCTGTCTCATGTCACTGAAAACAATACTCCAATGGCTCTGTCACAACGTACACTGCGACAGTTGCAGGTTATTAATGTTGAAATTTACTGCTTTTCTATTTTTAAATTTTCTATTGTTACCGGTACCTGATCAAAGAAGTAAAAACTGTTAATATTGGGGTGTTTTTTACTTTCTTCCCCTATACCTAATATATGGAGAAAGTATTGTTTCCGTAACAATTTTAGAGATTGAGTTTTGAGTGGATATAGCTGTTTGCCTTTGCCCCCTGAACCCAAACAAGGGGTTTTTGAAGTGATGCCTGTGTGTGTGTGTGTGTCTGTATGTGTGGATGTGTACATAGCTACAGACCACACCTGTAGTCTGATTTTGATGAAATTTGGTATGTAGGTACTAATCCCTGATATCTCCAGGCATTTTTTAATTTTTTTGAAATTTTGATCATTAATGGTTATTTTCCCATAAAATAACTGAAAAATCTAATTTTACCAAAAATGGCCTGAACGATTTTTATAAAAATCTAGTATGTTATAGTCCTTAAAATTCTGAACAAAATCGTAAAAACCCCATTTCCGTCAAAATTACGGTTCAAAAGTTATTGTAACTTAGGCTATTTTCCCATAAAAAACCATAAAATAACAAAAATCTGATTTTAAGAAAAAAGTCTGTAATGATTAAAGTTAATGTGTTATGGTCCTTATAATTATAAACAAAACAGTGCTACCCCCCATTGTTGAAACAATTACAGTTCAAAAGTTATCGCAACGTTTGTGGTTTTCTCTATCTAATATCATAGTTACTCCCACCGCTTACTCATGATAAAGGTTGTTGACAAGCTAATGGTAGAAAGTATATTTTACATTCTGTGTGGATTTTAATTTTCAATCCTTTTTTCATAATTTCTGTAAATAAATTGGTGATATTAGGTTGCTTGATAGTATGGCCATGAAATTTTACAGAGTTAATGGTTTGTTTTCTCATTTAATATCTTAATATTTTTTGCTTGTTCTGTGTCCAGCACAAAAATACAGACATTTAAAAAAATAGAACAGAAAACATATATTTCGGCTGTTATCAACAATAATGCTTTATTACAGGCGTCCAACATCCCTCATGGCTGTAGATGTTCTCTCTATTCGTTTCAAAATGCAACAACACACACTGCAGCTCTACAGGCCTTGGCAGAGCTTACCTCGTAAGATATTTTTATGGCTTCTCAGTATGATGTTTTGCAACATGTATATTTTGTAACGTTTGTTAGAGAATAAACTCTAAACAAACATATTATTACTAACTAAATTTCTGGTAATCTCAGTTTTAACAAAATTGTCTACTCAAAATTTAAAAAATTCCAAAAAATGTATTAACCTATTACAGTGATGTGATAACAATTCAACTAGATGTTCAATCCAAGAAGTCCAGGATTTAAGGATTTAAAATCCTGGTAGTGATAATTTTGAAAGAGAGAAAAGAATATGTTTTTGATTTGACATAATAATAAATTAAACAATTTTTCTTGACTACCTTGTTTTTGAAAGTTGACAAATAACCTTAATTTTTCTCAATAACTCCTAGGTTAGAATGTTTATTATTTGACAACTAACTGCTGTTTGATGACTAGATATCTAGAGATCAGTTGGCTCACAGAACCCTCCAATCTCGCATCCCTCCCATGGAAAAACACATTCAAGAGGTTTTTGCTGATCCCACCTTCAGGCCAAGATGACTTTAATCTTCTATTTTTGGTTCTGAAGTTTCTTCAATTTCTTTTAGGTATTTATTATTGTGTTAACTTATTATGCCATGTACAGTAAAATCATTAACATGTTAATTGTAAGATATATGTTTTTAAATAACTAATGATCAATGGAGGATGTGTTGATTCTTGGACATTGGTATTGTTATCGAGAAACGATCGTCAAAAGTCGATGCCGATATACCGATACCCGAAATATTGCTTGATCGATAAATAACCGCGATTGTGCATGACAACAATGATGTTTCCGTAACCGCAAAAAGATGATGATGATATCTACACCACCGTGGAAGATTATTAGTATTTTTCTATGATTGTAGAAGTCGATAATGATGCCTACATGGTCAGGGAAGATGATCAGAAATTTGCTGTGATCACAGAAGATGATGATGTTTCCGTAACTGCAGGAGATATTCAGGATTTTTCTGGGGCATCAGGAAATTATGGCAATGACTACACAACCGTGGGGAATTATAAAAAGTTTTGCTGCGGTCGCGGGAGACAATAAAGGTTCTATATGACTGGCGAGACGATAGTGATAACTATACAGCCACGGGAGATGATCAGAATTTTGCCACTCCCGCTGAAGACGATGATGATGTTTCTTTTACCGTGGAGGATAATCAGGAGTTTGCCTTGCCCGGTGAAGACGATGACAAAAAGAATAAAAAAGGGGGGTCTACCCGAAGGAGAGGAGATGATGATAATGAATGACTACAAGGCCACGGGATATGTTCAGGACTTTGTCCCGGTCGGGTAATACGATGATGATGTCTACACGACCACCGGAGATGAGGTAGAATAACGCTAGTCATGGGTCGCCTCATTTTACAACTAAAAATCACCTTTGACTGTTTGTTATTTGATATTTTTCAACTTAATTTCGTTTCATAGGAAATTTTAAATTCTAAATAAAAGTGTCCTTGACATTTTTCCTTAAAATTGCCCATTTTTGGTAGTTTAAGCTACAAAAACTTTAATGGCCACAATTTTGAAATTTCAAATTGGACTAACTTAATATATTTTCTATGATAGGTCTAGGTTTCTTCTACCTTAAATTCATAAGTATTATAATTTATAAAGATAATTTGGAAAATTGTTGAATAAAAATTTTTATGCAAAAAAAAAACAATTGATGATATCTGGTTAACAACACATTTTTGGGAAAATCTCATTCTTGATTTTCTCTTTATTTTGACCCATAAAACCATTTCTTGTAGTCTGGCCGTTTACTTACGGGACACCCTGTATAAATATAAACATAACATATATATTTTTTTCATAGTACTGTATATACATTAATATTCAAATCTATCTTAAGGGTAGTTTAAAGCTACAGTACGAAATTAGAATCCAAAAATCAATAATCTAAGTTCATCCATTTTGGATTTATAAAACAAAATATAACTGTGTTTTTTTTAGGCCTCTCCTTAAAATTCACCTAAATGGAGATACCACCTTTTGCTTGAGAGGCAACAAATTGATATGTTTACAATTTTGATCTGAAGGAAAAAGTCTGACTTAAAGACCCCTAGTTAATACTGTTAAAAATCAAGACTCCTTGTATTAAGGTATATTAACTGTGGTCTGTGGTATGTTTTGAATGTAGAAGTGAGCCCAGAGCAGAGTTTATGGGTCTCCGAGGCCCTGTTGTGTCCTCCTCACACACTGTTGCAACTCATCATGGTAGCCAACTCACCCAGCCACGACCAGGAGATGGTAAGCCATAAGTGCATTAGTATGTGAGGTCAAAACTGAAGCTCAGATCCAGCCAAACTCAGGAAAGATTCACATTTGAAATTTGCTTAGCCTAACTGGGTTTGAGATAAAATTTTGAATCTTAGGCTACCCTAACCTGAGTGGTTGTTCAATTCAGTAAGATTATTAGAATTTGGTGATTATTGTGTTAAATTTGTTTATTGATTGATTGTAGAAAAAATAAACCGATTAGGAATCTACCGTGGTGTTGTGCTGTGATTCTGATGTAGGCCTAAACAGTTTTGGAAATGAATTATAAACTAGGGTGGTCTGCCGTTCGTTACACTTTAGACGCATAAATGAGCGAAGCATTATTTAAAGATTGTCAATGGCTAAAGCAGCTAACGACCTACAATATGTTCCCTATCAACAGATTCTCCGTTTGTTTGTCCGTTATTATTTAAGTTCTAAAGAATGACCAATTTATCTGATAGTATGTGAACAAAATCATTGACTGGTAGTTGGTGTAGCGCTTCATCACTAATGGTTATGTCAAAATAGAATGGATTATTTGCCTTCAGCCAAATAAGTGCTTGCTGTAGTTTTTCACTTCGAACTTTGAAATCGATATGGCCAAAGACGCCTTGACGTTGGACAATGATGACTTTTAAGTTTTCGGGCAGTGTAGGTAAGACAGATGCTATGTCATTAATATCTTGCTCAACATTAATGATGTTACCTTTGTAGTGAAACTGGCCATCCTGACCATTTGCTTGTACTTTGTAAATGCGCATAGCGGGATGTACTCGTGCAATCAACATTTGTTCTACAATCGTCAGGTCAGTTAATTCTTTCGGGACACTTGACACATCCATATTATTTAACGCCGTGAATTTAGTTGCATTTGAACGACAACGCGAACAAATCGGTGATTGGTTTGAAGCTGTTAGCTGTTGGCGATGACAGTTAGTGCAAGTGTAAAATTTTAGTGCATCTAATTCATGTTGGAATTGATTAGCTAACTGCCTATCATTATCAGCTTCTTCCGCCACTGCTTCATCTGGTTCTTCTTGTTCACGACGCCACTCTCTTACAATATTTGCATTATTGGTGCGACGACCAATATTACGACGTGGCCTTTGAGGCATGCTCAAAACAAATATAGCAAAACTGTTACTTCCATTGATAAACTGTTACATTCCAACTTTAACCTAGGATGAAAGTAAACATTGAAATGTAAACAAAACAGTTACAAACAATTAACATATGTTTATCTTATTTAAATGAAACGAGATAAACCCATATGTCATAAACCCAATATAATTTTTCTTTCAACTTACATTAAAATAACAAGCGAAATTGCGTGACCCGTAAAATAAAATCCAGAAGGAAATTCGCAAATATTTTTTACCAAAACATTGTGCTCAGTATTCTTTAGCTGTTGGCCAAATTTCATATCAATTGGTCAAGCCATTACATTCTGATGCTCTTACAAAGAAGTTACAAAGTGAGGGAAAGTGAGCTTCGCTCAATTATTTTAAAAAATGATGAGAATTTAATTGAATTAAAGTAAATAGTAATCAATTAATGAATTAATTTTTTGTATTAGATTATTTTATGGTATTTTGATTTTATTTGTTACTATCTCTCCTCTCTGAATATATTGAGAAAGTATTTTTTTGTAAAAATTTTGGGGTTTGAGTTTTTGGTGGAAATGTCCATTTTGGGTCCCCCTGAACCCCAAAAAGTGGTTTTCAAAGTGTTGTTTGTGTGTATATGTGTGTGTGTGTGTGTGTGTTTAGTGTGCATCCTGGGATCCGTTGTATGGTGACACACCAACAAACATGAGATCTGTAGTGAGCTGACAGATATATCAGCTAACAGATGTTTTGAATAATTTTATTAAATTTGGTAAAATCATATTTAATGGAAATCTTTAGACCTTTATTTCAGGTATTTCTCCTGATATAAATTAAGTCTCCTTTTCCTAACTATACGAGGTTCTTTCCACTAAAGATCCATTGATGACGCTTGGATGAAACTGAGCTCTACCCAAAATACATTGGAGCTCTATTTACTGTTCATCTCCATAGAGTATGTGTGTAAGAGCTTTCAAAAACAAGTGGGATCCGCTTTAATTTCGCAGTAACTCATTGACATCAGTTCATCGATCTCAGCAGTCTGCGTCCATGCTGGCTTCTCGTTGTGAAAAGAAATCATTTCAGTGCTGTTGCGGTTACTGTTGCGAATCGGGGAATCGTGTGACGTCACACGGATTCTGCCACACGGTTTGGCCCACCTGTTCTATTCAACACGCCTTGATCTTAACCAACATAAAAAATATAGCCTATACAGTATGGCTGAAAAGTAACTACCTTCCCCTTTTTAACTTTTGTTGTTTAATAGTCTATATTTTATTTCTGTTTGAATCAACCATCTTGAATATGAGGGGCTACATTGTTGAGTGAACGATTATACATTTTTCGGACCTTTAACGTTAGTTCACAACCATTAAAATTATTATTGAAATTCCTTTTATTCGCAAAAACTTAACATCATACAGCACGCCACGAACATTAGTTTAATTATGCCTAATGTATTTTATATATGGAACAGTTTTCAAGGGATATTGAATTAATAGAAACAGAAAAGTGTAGTGGTGGCAAATTAACGGAAAATATCCAATATTTCTGTTTGAGGGGCTGCGGGAGAAGGTTCAACTTAACATTTTGAAATTAAAATCCCTCATTTGAAAGGTCTTAATGTCTTAATAAAAGAAAACAAATGGCAAAAACTAGAGTTATCTATCTCAACCCAGTAATAATTGGCGAACAATTGAAAAAAAAAACACTAAACGTTATTTTCTATTACAATGAGATAGAGACCTCTAGTTTTCACTGTTTGTTTTCTTTTATTAAGACAAGACCCTTAAAATGATGTGTTACTCAATGTGGCTGTACATTTAAAGATTATGGGGTATCCCAAAATGGGAAAGGGTAAAAATGTGTAAACAAGTTTTAATTTTCTGCCACTAGAAAAAATATGTTTTTCGATAGGATTATGGCATAGGAATTTCCTGGTCATACGAAATTTACCATAAAACAAAACTGTTTGAGTTATTCTTTTGTTTGGTACATAATTTAAAGATTTTTTTAAAATTTATTTAAACACTATAAAGGGTTAAACCAACGATTTTCTTCTATGAACACCCTGTAATTGAAAAAAAACCAAGTGAAATTAGTTAAAAATAAGCAAATAATTTAATAGATTTTTTGAAAATGGTAGTTTGACTCACACTAATTTTTCATCCATTTGTCTTTCTTTCATTTGAAGATGATTAAAATTACATGAAAAATTTATAAATTAGTTTCTCTAGCATGCTTATTGGCTGTAACGTTAATTCGACGACTGGAAAATTAGGCGTTGACTCAAGCAGGTAGTAAAGCGTCCTCACTACAGTAATTCTGCAGTATTTTGGGTCTTTGACCAGCGACTCACACCCCCAACAATAAGGGGCTAGGATCCAGGATCTCTCAAAACTATTCCTTGGATAGTTGTGATTTTATTATAGGGGGTTAACACGATGTTGAGGCCCACACATTTTGGTTACACACCAGAAGTTTCTACTTCAGAGTTGTTCTCAGTGAGAGATTTGCAGTGTCTAGTAGTAGATTATTTTAAATGTCTTGCTTTTAATCATCTTAAAATATATAAAAAATTGACTGACAATTATTAATGTGTGTCAAACTGCCACTTTCAAAAGACTATTAAATTACTCGTATTTGCTTGTTTTAACTAATTTAACAATACATATTTCCAGATACAGTGATTATTATTCAAATATCCCTATTAAAAAGGAAGAAAATACTTTGTTTCAAGATTTTAAAAATATTCATACGGTACTTATATTTCTTTATAAAGTCAACTTTGATCTCACTAATGATTGTAATGTAGCCGAGGTAAGTATTTTGATTATGCGGAGCGTATAAAAAAGAAATAAGAATGTTCTGATTTGGAACGTCTCTTTTTCAAACACTAATAAACATATAGTCTACAATTACTATTTCTTCCTACTCCTTCCTAAATGGGAAGGTCGCCATTTTATTTTAGGGGTGTGCAAAGCAGCAACAAATTTTCGATTCAAAGCAACGATTCGATTCAAAAGATTTTAGATTTGAATCGATGCTACTCAATTCAAAGCAATACGGAATTTTTTTCATAATTGTCAATGAAGTGAAATAACAATAATTAAAATTTACCACATTTGTGTAATGAACATTTTTGTTGATGTGTGGTATTAGGCCTATTCATACATATTGCATAGGCTTTCCAACAAGCTTACCCCCACCACCTTCAGATGATCTGTTGCTGAACTGTGCGAGGCAGAAAATAGATCGGTTTTACCACTCGTTTTACCGCACCCTGTAATTTTTTTTTAATTTTCAGTGGAAAAAGATTTGTCTTAACACTTTAGCAGTGTGCAAGAAATGTCTGCACTTCAATGTTGGCGGCAGTGATTGGCAAACGTTAGTAATGCTGGTTTTGCGCTGTCTCGGACAAAGTCATACTCAGGAATACTATAGTCTAGGTATGTTCTTGAGGTTTATTATTTTTTTTTTTTTTTTGAGAAAAGTGTTTTTTTTTATATTGGGATTAAATTACATTCCAACCAAGCTTTATTATGTAAAGTTCATCCTGGTAACTGCAAAAAAAGCAATATTTATCTGTGGATTTAAAATGTAATTGGAAAACAAGTCAGATGTTTATTAATTTGTCAACTGCATACACTTTATACAGGGTGGCTGAAAAGTAACTTACACCCCCCTTAACTTTTCAACAGCTTTGAAACATGCAAGCTGATGAGCAATATTAATCGTTGGACTATTTGACGGAGGTATGTAAAACCTATTATTGTCTTCTGATTTTTCTTCAATAAATTAGAGTTTTTTATTGAAACCTGAACTTAAAAGGCATGTCCTTTTCTTTATTAATATCTAAATATGTATGTATTCATTCATCACATCCAATGTCATCATGACTATAAACTAGGATCATAAATAAAGGGATAAACTAGGGCGCCATTGTTGTTATCTTCCATGGTTGCAGAGATATCATGGTTGAAAGAGCAGCCTACAATCAGTTAGTACATTTTTTTAGAAACCAATTGTTTGCATGATAAGGAACAACATGGATTTAGACCAAATAGATCAGTTATTACTGCTGGCATAGATTTCATTAATTCGGTAATTGACTCTGTGGATAAAGGAGAGAAAACAATAGGTATTTTCTTGGACCTGAGCAGAGCTTTTGATAGCGTCTCACACAAAATTCTTTTAAACAAAATCAAAGGCCTTGGAATCAATGGTAATACTTTAAATTGGATTAGCTCATACTTGGTTAATAGAAAACAATTTGTTGAAATAAAAAGTACCATTAATAATCAAACAGTCACCAGTCATTCTTCGCTAGCACAGATGCAGCATGGGGTCCCGCAAGGTTCTATCCTTGGACCTCTGTTGTTTCTGTGCTATCTAAAAGATATTCCACATTCTTTTCAAAATGGCTCAACAAAAACACTTTGTCTATATGCAGATGATGCAAGTTTCAAAATTAGTAGTAATACAATAAATAATTTGGAACATAGTTCTTCTTCAGCTTTATTGGGTATCCATAACTTTTTGAATAATCACAAACTATTATTAAATACAAGTAAAACCAATTTTATCATGTTCAATGCAGGAAGAAGTAAATATTCAGTAAATCCAGTAATAAAAATAAACAACCACTCTTTGGAAAAAGTTGTTTCTACCAAATTTTTAGGCTTAACATTGGATGAAAATTTATCATGGAATCTCCACATAGATCATGTAGTTAACAAAGTCACCTCTGCATTGTATGCTTTATATAGGATGTCTAATTTTTGCTCAGTAAATAAATTAAAAACCATTTATTTTTCTCTTATTGAATCAGCAATCAGTTATGGCATTGAAATCTATGGAGGTACATCAAAACAAAATTTGGATAGAATTCTTATTCTTCAAAAAAGGGCGATAAGATTCATAATGAATTTGAATTTTGGTGATTCGGTTCGTAAGCAATTTAACAGATTTGGGCATAATGACTGTTTACAGTTTATATGTTTTTCACACAGCACTTCATGCTAAAAAACTAAGTATAAACAATCTGGTTCCCAGGTTAGGTGACAGCCATTCCTATTTTACAAGAAATAGAAATCAAATTGCCATTGATTTCCACAGGCTAGAGTTTTATAATAAAAAAACATTAAATGCGGGTGCTAAGTTTTTACTACGGCTACCTGTGGAATTAAGAAACGTTAAAGATGTAAAACTGTTTAAGAAAAAATTAAAACTGCATTCGACAAATAAAACATTATATAAATTTGATGAACTCTGACAACCATACTTGTTGTTGTTTATGATCAACTTTTGTTTTAAATATGTACCTTATGGCTTATGGAGGAAATGTAAAGAAATTAATTTGTTAGCTGTAATTTAGCATAATGACGCCATTCGATGTATACCACTGTATATTATATGAATAAAGACATTTTCAATTCAATTCAATTCAATCATGGTCACAACCACCATAGCAGCCACATCATGAGCATCTCCTGCGATCCATCATGGTCACTTGTGATCTGGGCGAAATCCTGTTCCAAAATCACCAAATTAATGTTACTTTTAAATCACATGCTTTATGTTATTAGTAGGAAACTTTAAGACTTGGAATTAGTTTTAATTTTTAAAATGGGAGACTGAAAACCAACAACTATTTGCAACATTAAAACCTTTAATTCAAAGTCTTTGGCGAGGTAATATTTATTTGTAAAATTTTGTGGAGTTCACTAACCTTTATCTGGTGATATCAAGGACTCGTCATATACACTTAGACTTACACATCTCACACGCAATTGTCCTGGAGATCAAGTCTGATGCTTTTACGGAACCCGGACCTACGATTGTAATTTATAAGATGCCAACAGTGGTACAGTTAAAATTGAGACTTTCTGAAGTAATAATGATTTTTCATTGTTATTAGCCCTACTGGACAGCAAGCTGCAGGTGTTATTGGCAGCCCTGAGGTCCCGTCAGTCTGCTGACAGTGCTGCCAACCTGTGGCAACTGTTGACCGCGTTTCATTGTGAATCACCTCACAGCTTCATGGGAATCAGTATCACACGTAATACAGTACTCTGCCTCAACAAGATGTTAAGCCTTACTCAGGTATTTCAAAGGAAAAGAATTGCCTATGTACAACATTAAAGATATTTGTTGGAACTTAATTTTAACATGAACATGATTCCTGAGTAATTATTATCAACCCACTTAATTATTATTTCCCACTTCACAAACAGAATGCATATTTGAATTTGTTTGTTGTAGGACTGGGAGGGGGAGTGTGAGCCCAACATAAGGTGGCTGTTGCATGAGGGAGGACTGTGCTCCAGTGGTGATGTTGTCGTACGAGCTGCTGCCCTCAATCTCTTGTCAGGTCTGGCTTTGACACCTCGTGGAGCTGTTACACTGCTTGATACTTGCCCTGACATCATTCACTTTACCATGCGGTGAGCCAATGTACAGGCATGAATCTTGAGATTAATTAGCGATGGGTCGGTTTTTAAAGTCAATTTTAAGTTTTAATGGTTTTTAGCAAAATAACCGGAACTAAAAAATTATTGAAAATGTCGGCTGTTGTTTATTGTTTGTTGTCCTATGGTTTCACCATATTGTCTTCACAAACTCAGGGAAAGTACAAGATTTTTCTGCGATCATCAGCAACAATGATTATTTCTTTGGGAAAAACCATGCTTTTGCCGTGATTGGGGGGGACATAATATGATGTTTCCCTGATTGCAGAAGACTTTGTTGATGACAACAAGACTGCAGTAGATATACAGGATTTTGCCATGTTCACAGAAAACAATATAAAAATTAGTGATGGACGAGACTAGATTTTTCATTTCGAGACGAGACGAGATTGTTTTAATTCCGGCGGGACGGGATTTTTTTTGGGACGAGATTTAATGAAAAATTATTTTAAAAATGAATATCTACTTTTTAAGCTCAGAAACATTTACAAGTTTTAAAAACTTGGCAAAAAATAGACAAAAATATTTAAAATCTTTTATTAAAAAACATTAATAAAAACATCAGTACCTATATAAAAAAATATTAATAAGGCCTAACTTATTAAAAATAACTCTTCGGCATAGGAAACATGGAGATATCAGTTAGTATATAGTTCAACTTTGAAAAATATCAAAAACAACAGTATTACTACTTAACAAGTTATAAGTCTTGTGTTATTTTTAGAATGATTTTGGAGTGTCTTATTTTGGCTATTTTTACAGTAGTAAAACATGTCTCACACTGCATAAAACAATTGAAGCAATATTTCCATGTAAAGAAAAAATAATTAAATATGAACGCCTTCGCAAAGTTTTTTTTTTTTATTTTTAAATTTTTAATTTTGTTAAATTAATTTTTTATTATTTAAAATTTTTAAAACTTAAAATTTCTAAAAAATTTTAATTTGTTTAAATTTTAAACTAGTTGTGTGCCCGTTCTACGCACGGGGATCTTATCGTAGTCAGTTAAAACCTTCTTATATTAAGCACAGCAGTTGGTTTGCATACTTTCAGATATGCTGACAAAACTATTTTATATAAACCTTCGCAAATACAGTATCTGACAGTTTCAAGCCAAAACTAACGCTTCACAATTAAATGTCACCCGGATCTTGTTGGCCCATATGTCCAATGATTAAACTGAAAAATGCTTTATAGATCTATGAGGCATAGCCCTGAGGTAGGCCTATAATTGAAAGTTATTACTTTTCACAATGGTTAAAAGTATTTAAGGTACTACCTCAACCTCACAATTTAACACTTTATTCGGGTTGACATTTTCATTATCAAGGTGCTCTTGTCCTTTCCGTGAAACACTGAGAAATAAGGACATTAATGCATTACCAACAGACATACACAAAAAAATACAGAACTTAATTAGGGAATTTGTTACGCTTTAAGCATAACAAAGTACATATAAAATTAGTATTTGAAATCTTTGTTAATGTTATAAAATTATATGATAACAATTTATATTTGCTTGGACCGAAGATGACCCGAAACGCTGTCGAAATGCTATACGAATCGGCTGGCTATATGAAATGAAGTACTATAGACGATTTAGATTGGTAATTTAATTTATAATAAAAATTACCAAAATAGGCCACGGACTATTAATACATAAACGTTTAAAGCGTTTGAACAATTCATGATGGTTTGCTGAATAAATGTCTTACTAAAATGAAAATGCGTTATCGTTTTCTTAGCATAAACTAACATTTTGGAATCCAGACAGAAAAAGCAAAACTTATACAGTTAAGACATCAATTAAATTGATTACGCCTGTAATAAATAAGGTGCAACACCAACGATAACTAATATTGGTCAGAAGGGCCGTCGGCCAGGTTGGCAACACAGCAAAGTTACATTTACACTTAAAACAACCTCACACATATATATACCTATTATATACCAGTGCCCATCTGTACTGCCAGGCTTCTCTTAAGAAACCAGCCAATATCCGCCAATCCCTATTCCCTACCATTCAAATATTCTTCAAAATCAAATTTGCTTAAAAGAAGTGCATTAAAATATTTTTTTCCTTATATTACCTAATATTGGACAAACGGACACAAAGTGAAAAACGGATTCTATTTCATTCAGATTGCACAATGAACATGTGAAGATTTTATTAATCATCCAAGGTTTAAAATTAAAGTCAACAAGTTCTGCTCTCGCTTTAATACTCCAGGATATTACGCTAATATCAGATGTTTGGCACAATACATGTCTGTCGCCGAGGTCAAGGTCGAGGGTCAGATATTGTTGGTGATAGAGTGATGTACGGGCTCTGCCTAGACAGTCTGCCCGCCACCTCCCCCTCACCCCCTCAACCACACTCATCAGCTGTGACTGCAATCTGTCCAACCTGTCTGTTCTAAAATCTATTAAAATCCCACAATTGAGGCCTAACTCTCTCCATTCTCTGCTCCAGCCTATATTTTTGTCTACAATTTGTTCGGCTAAGATTTTTGTCAGGCGGTTTGGTTCTGTTCTAATGATAGATTCTTTAAAATGTAGTTTAAATTTTGACTCAAGGTGTAAAAGTATATTTTTTCTGATAGGGTCTCTAAATATATCACATAATTTGGTGTATTGTGAGGCAAACGGAACAATTTCCTGATATATTGTTTATGTATTGATTCGACATATTTTCTCTCCTTAAAGATACCTGTGCTCCGTAGCATACAATTGATTTTATAATGGAGTTGAAAATAATATATTTAGTGCTAATTGGTATCATTTTGTTGGTGATCAGGTTCCCCCACACAGCATTTAACGCTAAATTGGCTGTCCTGGCTTTCTCTTTAAAATGATGTTTCCATGATAATGTAGATGTAAACGTTATGCCTAGATATTTGTATTGATTGACTACTTCTATACGGTCTCCTTTATACCACCATATATTGTTTCCACTTAGCCTGCCTCCTTTTCTAAACACTATGACATTGGATTTGTTTAGGTTTACGACCAGATTCCACATGTCACAATAGTTTTTGAGTCTTTTAATCATGTTGTAGTCCTTGGGCTGTAGTTGACATGAGTACAATATCGTCTGCATACATTAGGATATTAACTCCAGACCCGCCAAAACTATACCCCCCTTCCAAGATATCTGGCAGATCATTTATGAACATTGAGAACATAAGAGGGCTCAGATTACATCCTCGTCTTAAACCGGCTGTGGTAGCAAACGACTCAGTGACACCTCCCTTGCACCACACACCCGCCACCGTGCCATCGTAATAATCTGATAAAATGTTTAACATTTTTGTCGACACTCCCAAACATGATAATTTATAAATCAGCGACTTTCTGTCAATTGTGTCGAAGGCAGATGAAAAATCCACAAAAAAGTAAAACAGTTTTTTGTTTCTATTAATACTGATTTCAATCATTGATGATAAATTAAATATATTGTCCGTAGTTGTATAATATTTTCTAAAACCAGCCTGAAACTCTCTCTGTCAACTCTGATCATGATAGTTGATGTTGATGTCCACATAATCATGGGGGAAACTTAGAATTTTGCTGTGATCGCAAAAGACAATGATGATGTCTAGACATGACTACTAAACATATTCAGGATTATGCAGAAGACGATGTTTACAAGACCGCGGGGGTGTTCTCGATTCTGCCGTGATCGCAGGCGATGTTAATGATATCTTCCCAAAACAATTACACACCGCGATGGCATGGGACAATTATAATATTTTTGTGATCTGAACTGAAAGACTATTTTGATGTAAGCAAGACCGCAGGAGATATTGAAGATTTTGCCGAGATTGCAGAAGATTGATTAGATACCTCTGTGTTTTACCCCATCATCATCAGTTTACTGGCAAAAATGGAGATAAGTGTTTGTAATCGAGTCGTGTAGCGAACTTTGGTTGAAGGACGACTGACTACCCGGGGCACTTCTTGAGCGGTTCTCTCCTAGCGCCCCTGGCGTCGGGGTTGAGAACTACGGTCATCCCCTCCATATGACGTCACTATGACCAGCGTTTGTGGCGGCCTTTTCGTGAAACAAATTTACGTATTTGGGATGACCGTTAAATATTACTCCATGTCAATTTTTGACCCGTTAAACGACAAGACCATTTATTTATCTATTTGTCGTATAAGTGGGGGGGGGGGGATTATTTAGAATAGTATTAGGGGAAGTAAATTATACGGTGCTGGTATCTGTCTTCATCTGTAGTCTGTCTTTGATCTGTCTTGCATGGCAGCAACTGGAGCTCAGAAAACCCTTGTATGTATAATTTACATGTTTATTTTTTCATATAGTGACATAAAAGGTTTTTTTGAGAAGGCGATAAATTACTAATCTACTAATAACAATGATTTAGTGATTTGACTGTTAAAATAAATGCAATTGTTTGTTACATATGATATATTTATATATTTTAGAACAGTAGTGGACCATTGTGAGGCCAGTGTTGTCCGTGAATATGCTGCTAAACTGTTGACAAACATCAACAAGCATTCCATTTGTAAGGTGAGTATGTTTACAACCTCTCAATTATTTTATGGCTTGTTACTTACTTTCCGTGTCCGGAAATCAGACTTCGCTTTTCCAAAAATTAGCTACCGATATAGCTTTGTCATTCGCTTGTAAAAGATCATCTAATGTGCAAGACTGGTCTAGGCGTGGATCGATCAGCAGATGGCCAGGATCCTGAACAGCACCACAGGCACACAAGATGTTTTCTTCGTCTGGTAAGAGAACCCATTTCTGCATGTTTGTCTTGAATTTGGTACCTCGACCCTGATCTGATTTAGGGTCTTCCACACCGTGTAATGCAGGCCTCCACCAGGAGCCAGTTCCTCCCTGGCTAGTATGGGAGGGTTAGTCAACGTGACCTCCCACCTTGACACGCGATTGCTTGAGAGTGATCCATCCAGGACTTGTGTCCGTGATAAAAAGCTCTTTCTGGACCGAAGCCGTCACTCTGCAGGTTGGTGGCCGTGTAATGGGTGACGAGGGTCAGTCTTTTGCTTAGTACTTTCCGCGTCGGCAGTGACATCTGGTCGGATTGATGGAGGGGCGATCCCTATGATAGGATAGAGTTTGTGCACTGGGGTTGGTTTCAAACACCCAGTTACAATCCGAGCCATGTCATTGACTGCAATGTCAACCTTTTTTGCACGTGACGATGCATTCCATATACTGGTGCAGCATACTCCGCAGCCGACACACTGAGCGCTAAAGCTGAGATTGGCTTGTTGATGGCTTATTGATGAAGTTTGTTAGTAAAAACTAAAAAAAAAATGTTAAAATGCCCTTCGATACTTTTAGAAATGATGCCAATAGAATAAAATAGTTTACAGTAAAGTATCATGAATCCTTAACAAAATAAATAACAACAAGGGGTTGGGAGTAGAACAGTAGGTGTTACTATGCAAAATTAAGGTCACTTGACTTAATTCAATTCTATTTTGTTCTATGTTAACAGTAGAATAAATAGTATTGCTACATAAGTGATGAAACAAATTACAGGTATTTTTTGCATTACTCGGACGGATAGTAGAAAGTGATATTTGATCTAAGTTTCACTATGCAGTATCTTTTTATGTGTCATGTTGGTGATGTTGTCAGAGCTCCTAAAAAGACAATTAACAAAATAATATCTTACAATTAGTATGTAAGCAGTACTTGCAGGATAGTAATTTCTCTTTGAGATGTGGCTAAAAGATAACAGAGCTGGTTTTCCAAGAGACAGTGCGAGCCCCAAGGCCAAAAATCATATAGCCGAGTCTCCTAACATTGTTCCTTCACATTCTATCCGATGCGACGACATTAGGTTGCTTGGTTAGGCCTTTGTTCGTTTCACATTACAGTAATTATTGTTTCACTGTAAAATTGTTTGTGAAGCTCGGTAAACGTGCAACAGAAACTTATTCTCCCTTACAAGGAGTATGGGGATTGATGTAAGTACACAGGTTTTTGAATGGCATAAGAATTTCAAAGAAGGGGGAGGATATGTGGAAGGTTATGCGCGCCCAGGACCTCTTTCAAAGGCAAAAACTTAGAAAAAATAAGCAATATCATCTGTCAAGATTATCTTAAGAGCATCCATGCAGTTAAAGAGACTGTAGGAATTGAAAAAGAATCAGTTAGATAAATATTATTGGAACATTTCAATATGAGAATAGTCTGTTCTATAATGGTGCCCAAAAACCGGTCGTCTGAACAAAAGCACTCCTCACAGATGGAAATATGTTCTGACACCTTGAAAAACAAAGAAATATGCTTAACTGTTAGAAAGAGTAATTACATGGAATAAATTTTGACCTATGACCCACAAACGAAGCGCCACTCAATACACTTTGCGTCCCAGTGCCGTAACACACAATTCATCAATACAATCCAATTTGTACTGTACCACCTGATCCTTTGCTTCAGTCTGTGAAGGGTTTAAAAAACGGCCAACCTCTTATAACAGTTTTTGATCAGCGTACTAAAGTTAGGCACGCCTAACACTAGGCGTGTACTAGCTGGGTTGCTCCCAAACTGCCTCAAAATGTATTTTTCTCAAATTTTTCCTGAAAAAAGTAGCCTACAACCAAACTATCAAAAAAATTAAGGCCTGTCAATAATTGTAGACAAGTTTATAAAAGTCTTTGAAGTTCCTTAACCCCTTAACCGCGGCCTATGTTGGCGCGCCGTGGTTTTGACACGATCAGTGGCGGGTGGTTTAATTAAGCTCGCCGATGGCCCAGCACGCGTTTTTCGTGGTTTTTTAACATTCTGAGGAAACCTAGTTTTAAAACGTATTTTAAAGCTATTAACTATGATAAATTTTATAATAAACAGTGTAACAGTATTAATGTTTGCGTAAATGATAATTTAATTTTAAAATTTTATAAATAATTAATAATAATAAACTAATAAATTACTAATAAAATGTTCATAATTACTTATGGGTTTTACTCTGTTGTCTGGTCACATGAGTGGATGTTTCAAGAAGTACTAAATATTGAAAAATATATATATACACTATGTACAAAGTTTACTTTACACTTTTAAGAAATTCTTCAGGGTATGATACTCCCTGAAGCACGGCACTACGCACAAGGAAACCGCACAGTCCTGGAACTGATACCGTGACTCCCGCCTGGCCGGTTCACGTTGCATAGTGTGACGGCAAACATAGCACTGACATGAGGGATACTCTTTTTTTCTGTTATAGATATGATGGAAAATGAAACTGTGTCAATCTCAGTGGTGTATCACTAGGGGAAGGACGACCACCGGTTTTTTGACTGTGGGTCTGAGCTGGCATGTTTTCCTTTAAAAGTTGGCAAACTAGCTCTAAATGAAATTCTGCCAGTGTTGGTTTCTTGCCACTTACACATAGGTAACTAACACCACCAATAATCCAGCATCTAGAATGACATTTTTCACCAAAACATACAGTGATTATCCAGCAAAATAGATTCATTAAAATTACTATCGATGATTTAAAACCTGAAATTATAATCTTGACAGAACACAAATTGACAATAGATCAGATAAATAGTTTTGTACTTAGTGGCTATAACACAGTTACGGTAGTTATTATGTTAGGAACAATAACCAAGGAGGTGGGGTTATGATAATGGTTTCAAATGTGATTAAATGCAAAAAGGTTACCAGTAAATGTGTGACAAATTAAATATTGAGAAAGTTTTTGAATTCTGTTCAATAGAAGTCAAAACAAATAATGCACACAAAATTTATTTTAGCTGGTATTTACAGAGCCTCGTCTAGGAATATTGATAGTTTTTTAGAACATTTAAATAAACTTTTACATTGCTTAGGAGATATTAATAATAATATTTGCGTTGGTGGTGATTTTAATATAGATATTTTGTCTGAAGATAACAGAAAAATAGATTTTGTTAATTTATTAAAATTGCAAACTGTACCAACTAGAGTTACAGATACAAGTGAAACAGTAATAGATAACTTTATTACTAACATTGACAAAGCCTATAGTGCTGTGTTTAGTAACTGCACTCTCAGATCATGATGGGCAATTGCTCACAATAAATACTATGGGTAAAGAAAAATCCAATAACCCTAAAATATTATTGGAATCAAAAAGGATTTTTAGCAAAAATAACAACAATAGTTTAATAAAAGATTTTGAATGTGAGAACTGGACACAACTTTACCAAACCCATATGTTGAAAAATTTACATTTTTTACAATATTAAAAGGTATTACTTTGATAAGAATTTTCCTGTGACTAATGATTGCACCAAACACAGATTTAGGAATTGGATGGATAGACAGATGAAAGAAGAAAGGCTAAACTTAATAAACGCTTGTAAAAACAAAAGGAAAAATAAAAACGTCAGAGTTGAATTGAACATAAATCATATCTGAGCGGTCTACAGAGCCCATGCTATATATAGTTATATTCTGGACACATTTTGGCTTCATAACCTTTTCTTTTGTTACGTAGTTCACTTTTCCGGATTCAACTACTTTATTGTCATGTTCTGTTGTGATCATCATAACTTCTCTTTTATCTGCCCACCTTACAACCATGCTCGTCCCATCATTGACAACCCCCCGTTCGCCAGCTAGTAACTCTTTCTGAAATTCAGGCATACCTATTCTCTCCTATATTACTGTAGCATTGGTTTTGTTCAAATGCAAAAACATAAACAGATCAGGACTACTATTTCAATTATCAACGTACAAACAATGACCTTTGTTCAAGTAAGGTGGGAGAAGTGTTGTGACAATAGCACCCTACAAACCTAGGTTTTCTGTGTCATATATCTCAGATTCTTTTCCAGTGTACACAATGACGTCAAGAACATACCTTGATTCACAATCGCACAAAACATAGGTCTTTATCCCAAACCTTTGGAGGTAATAAACTGTTTGAATGCTAATCTGCCTTTGAACAATAGAAGACTTCGTCAATACATAAGATCATTTATCTCTGGAGTTGCAACTAAATTAGAACGGTCAAGATCCCTGTCATCACTCATCCATCTGCCATCATCTGATAAGTCTTCACGGGGTCCTAGCTCCGAGCTGGGCAGTTCCAGGAGCCGTAACAGTTCGTCATCGGCCATTTCAATAACTGAGTAATCACCATCAACAAAAACAGACAATATTGCATGTAAAAACGAAAACATATAATAGAATAGATATAACAGAAACAAAGGTTTTGTATTATCAACACGAAGATGCAACGCTACAATAGCAACTACCAAGTGCGACCTTTGACATTTGATACTGCATAACACGTGGTGTAGACGTAGTTCCAGAAAGATACACTTGAGTGCAGCACCAAATGGTCTGTCAATTCTCAGGGTCAATGTACCATTGAAAAAAATTAGAAGAAGACTTATTTCAACAAAATAAATCAGCTGAGAACATCAAAACCGTCTAAACTCGGGCGTCGTGGATTAGAGGCATCGTAGCCACAAGGCTGTTGTTGTATGTGATATTTCAAGCGTTGCAATAGTGTGTACAGAATACTACCACAGAATAACACATGTGTCGCGGTTAAGGGATTAAAATCTATAGTTTTGCACATTAATTGTAACATCATAATGTACCTTATGCATTAAATTTTTTAAGTAAAAAAATACCATGATTACAGGAAATGATGGTGTCTGCCAGAGATGTAAACTTGTTCCAAGAGTTTCGTGAGTCAGTGAATCTTGTAGCTCTTGCAGCTGTTCAATCACACCTAGGTAAGATTGACTGACCTCATACAAGCTAATTTATCACAATTGTCTTGGATTGTTTATTAAGGTTTAAATTAAATCTAGTCAAATCTAATGTTACATTTATGACAAATCCTTTACATGACATTATTTTATTAATAGTTCCATATGAGCTAACTCAGGGTGTCCAGCTGACCTGGAAACTTGGAAAACCTGGAATTGTACATTGATATTTATGACCGGGAAGAAAAAAGCTGTCTAGTAGCTGGGAAGAACGGTAAAGTCAGGAATTAGTATTGAATATCAAAATGGTCTGGAAAATTTGGGATTTAGTCTTTATTTTAGGAATTTGATAGACCATGTAAAATCTAATCAAATATTCATGATTTTGCCACAATAATGATCACTTTTCCGTGACCGCGTGAGACAATGATGCTGTCTACATGGCCGCAGGAGGTTATTAGAATGTTGACGCGATCGAGGAAGATGAAGATTACGTTTTCTTGACCACGGGAGTTAATGAGTCAACATAGCTGCGGGAGTTAATCAGAATGTTGTCGTGATCGTGGAAGACGAGGATAATGTCTACTCGACCACGGGGGATGGTCAAGTTTTTCCGCGATCACGCAAGACGACGATGATGTTTACGTGATCACAGGAGTTGATTTTGACGTGTAGACTGCTGAAAGAGAAAATTCAAATTTTTTACAACGGAAGAGCACGATAATGTCTACACGACCGCAGGAGATTATAGGAATTTTTTGCGGGAGACGATGTTAATGCATAACCGGGAGAGATGTTCATGATTTGCCATGATCGCGGGAGACAATGGTGACTTCTACACGATTGCGGAAGATTATAAGAATTTAGCCGCGATCGCAGTAGACAATGATGATATATACAGGACCACGGGAGATGATGATGATGTCTATAGGACCTCGAGAGACGACAAAGATGACTAAAGATAATCAGAATTAAGCCGCTATTGCAGAAGACGATGATAATGTCCACATGACCGAGGGAGATATTTGTGATTTTGCCACAATCGCGGGAGTCGTTGATAACGTTTCCGTGACCGTGGTAGACAATGATGTATATTCAATATAAATATCAATATATCAATATATTCAGGATTTTACCATGACTGCAAAAGACAGTGATGATGTTTCCGAGATTTTGCAGTGATCCCAGAAGTCGACAATGATGTTTCCACTATCTTATCTAACAGGGGCAGGTCGAGACCTTAAAGCACTTCATCTGAAATCGAATTATTGCGTACCGATGTCTCCACTACCGCAGATTATCACGCTATTAGAGTACACTCCCGACTAACCAAGGTCGTTGGGACCGAGAGTACCTCGGTTACCAAGAACTACCCAGTGCTCGGATAACACGTAGGTCTCGTAGGTTTTGAGGTTAGGGTATCTACCTTATTATGAAGTCAAATACTAAGTAAAATATATCTTTAAACAACACACAGCAAATAAAGAATGATAAATTGTCAATTTCATCAAACTTTTTTCCCAAATAACATAGTATTGTTTTATTGAAGAAAAAAAAATACACAACAATCAAGTTCAAAATAACCAATGCTATTGAGCAAAAGCTTAGTTGCAATCTGGTCATCAGTCTTGATTCCTTTTATTTGCATGTAGTTTTAGAATCTTTCCAAATAATGTTTGAAGTATTTCTTTTTAGAGTCGTATGATTCAAAACTGGGTACAATCATAAAGCTACCTGTTTGTTCCTATCGTCCTCGATTCAAAACAGTATTTAGGACTTTTTCATTACTTGCTACAATGGTTTAAATTAAGGTCTTCAAATTGTTGAGGATTCATCTTGTGTATTTGAATAGTTGTGAGTAAAATGAGTATTTGAATTGAAACTGTAAATGATCATACTTGAAACTAACTGATAATCTTGTCGCCAAAACACTGTTGTGTCATGTTGAATAAAAGAATATTTTTCATGTAGTTGTCTTTTATTCACAATATTTACACACATAACAACAAATGTAAATAATAATGTAAATAATAAAAGCTCTCCGTACAGCCGCCATTTGTCTTTTTCACAAAACTATTTTTTATTTGTGGTGGTTTTGTAGTGAATTGAAATTTGGTACATCGATTAACAATCCTAAGACCTATTTTGAACAAAAAGTATTATTTCTCTTTAATATTTAGTTTTGAAACGGCGGTCATTTAACAATTTAAAAGTTAAATTACATAAAAACTACTTCAACTGTTGTAACATTTTATTCACACAAGCTTATTACAATTCTAACAATACCAAATTTATGAAAGTAACCTACATAAATAAGGAAGAAAACCTATTTTTAAGATACCGGGTTTCCAACAATTTCTGCAGCCATTGAAAAACATCACACCTAGTTAGCTAAAACAATCAGCTGCTTTAACTGTTAGTTACCCAATGAGTTTAAATATTTCTGTACATAGTATCTTAATGAGTTTTTTTCCTTTACCCATGAACCAATTTTTTTAAATTTTGGTATCGTTAGAATTGTAATGAAATTGTCTACATACAACATTGACACCATGGTTTTGTTTACCTCTATAGTTTTTAACTGAGTTAAATTTTAAACTACCGCCATTCTAAAACTATAAATTACTAGCTGGCCCGACAGACGTCGTCCTGTCCTTATGTGGTTTTATGTCAAATGCTCGTTCATTTTCAAGATGAGCTCGTTCGCATGGCTCAATCACGTCCTAGTTGAAGTTTGTTCGCTACGCTCACTCACCTTCAGGTTAGCTCGTTCGCTACGCTAACTCGCCTCCAGGTTTAATTTGTTCGTTACGCTCACTCACCTTTTGGTTGCAAATTAGCTGTTGTCATAAATTAAAAAAAAAAACAATAGTGCTGCACCCTGTTGGTAACCTATTAACTTTTTAATGCTGTTGAACATCACAGAATCAAATTGTTTAGTTGAACCAGCTGTTAAGATTCTTTAATTCCATTTAAATATGAGTACTCATAAGGTTAACATGGGAAACTCCAGAGCCACTGGGGCGGAGCCCTTTTGACGGATCTGTACCAAACTTCACACAAACCATCCTTGAATAATGCTTAATAATGCCTGAAAGTTTCATTACAATCTGTCAAGCGGTTTTAGAGTCCATAAAGGACAAACAAACATACATACATTGAATTTTATATATTATACTAGTGTATAATTGCAAAGAAGTAAAGTAGTTACAGTATTTAAAAGCAAATAACTTATTTAAATATGAATAAAAGTCATAATTTCCTATGAAAATACTCAACTCATAGATTACGTACCTAACAGTTCCATATAATCAACATTTCTTGTAAATATTTGATCATTTTTCAAAAGCTGATCTGGGTTTTTTAGTTTATTCTATAAATCTTTCCCACTTATAGCCGCATTAGGTTGTTCATGTTGATCTTTGTCAAAGATAATGTAGTCTGCATAGTACTACGCGTTGTCGCCAGTACATTTACAAATTTCAGTCATTTTTTATAGCGATAACATTTTGTTTACATTACTTAAGAACTGCCTGATATTCTGCATAACCTCTCTGTCACAATTTTATTTGCTTCAATTGGCATTAGTTTTGCTAGTTACTGTTATAACGTAAGTTGTATTTACCTGAAAAATGCAGAATTGAAAGGCCTAATGTTGTTCAGATGGTTTTTTGTTTCCCTTAAATGTGAATAATGCAAATCCTTCAGTGAAAGTTGTATTAAGGTTTCTTGGATGCAGTCATATTATTTTAAAATCACTTGACTTTTATGAAAACATATATTTAATGTCCTTGCCATACCAGTTCAATTCAGCCTTAGAGTGTTTTCCTTTGCCAATCATCATAAAGTTAAATCCGTGTTTCCTACAAAATAGTAACACTTTGGCTAATATCCTTGTTCATTGTTTCTGGGAATCTTCATATTGTATGTGTTCTTCATTATATAGGATGATAGGATGATAACGATAGTAAATTGATTTTTTTTTTAATCCCTATTTCTTGTACTCGGTAGCGCTCTATGACTTTCCTATGTTTCCATTATTAAAAAATCGGTTCTTTCAATGATTGCTCAAGAAATACAGTACCCTGTCAATTCCTTTTTCTTTTTTGGTAAAATATATAAAAACAAACTGTGCCTCCAGGCTTTCTCGATTTTTTATATTGTAATTTGTACGAATGTAAATTAAAGTTGTAAATATTTAATTTCAACAAAATCAGTAAATGTTGAAAAATAAATAACAGCAATTAAATTATATACAGCTGATCAAAATTTAAACAATTATGTTCATCATAAGGATAACATGGGAACTTTCAAAGCCACTGGGGCAGAGCCCAAGGGACTTTTTCCAAAATGTAAGGCCAGTTTGCAAATCTACGCGACACGCTCTTTCCAATGAGACGTCAATGGATAAAATTGGTTAAGGAATGGCGGAGGAGTTCAACCGACAAACTTCGTGTTCGCGTATTAATTATATAGATAGATAAAAAAATAATAACTTTTCTCTACTCAGAATTGTACCTGCGTTATTAATCTATGTAGGCCTAACAAATTTCAATTCACTAAAAAATAACAGTTAACAAATAAAAAATAGTTTTGTGAAAAAACAAAACGTGATACAATATGGGTAATTTTAGGCTTTTTGAAATGTTATACTTGATATTTTAGTTTGTCTTTGATCGGTAGAGAGTTCGGGGACACCCTGTATAATAGTTCTTCCTGTGTTCCAGAGCAGAGTACTGGGATGTTACATACTGACCCGAGGTTTGTCAAAGCAGGCTGCTGGCTTCTCACTAATCTCCTGGTGTCTGCAGTGGATGAGATGCTTCCATCTGTGTCCTCCAGTGGGCTGACAACAGCACTGTGCAGGTATGTCTCCAGATAACATACAATGTTTGCTATGGGAAAATGTGGCGTAACTCAAGGGTGCTAGCAGAGTTGTTAAAGTAGATTCTGTTTTGGCTGAAGTAGTGAATTATGATCAAATCACATTCATTTTTTTACAAAAATCTACTACGAGATTTTATAATCTAAAAAAATTAAGGATTAATCCACCAAAAGAAATTGATTTTACTACTGACATTGGCTAACTAACATTGGATTTTGATTAATTTACCCTATACTAATCTGCTTTGACTATCTTATACGATCTTGTGAATGAAATATTCTTACAATCATTTTAGCCTCTGGATTGTTTATATAAAAATATTTAATTGATTTTATAAGGCCTTACCCTAGCAATCCTATTTTATCGATCCGAAATTAATTTCAGACCCGAAGGTCCATCATCAGTCGGAGTACTAGGTTGCCCAAATTTTTATAGTTGAAGCCACCCGTTGGGTTTTGTAGAAAGTTTCATAACATTTCATTTAACACAATACAAGTCATAGTGGACACGATAATAGTAAAACAATTAGGGTTAAAAACCATGGTTTTCATAGTGTGGGATAACCTCACTTTAGTTAGGGAACACGTTGCCGGCAACTGTCAAAATCCGCTGACAGTATGAAATAAATGAATTTGCCAAATTTTATCAACATATATCCATAAACAAGTAAACTACAACAGCTTTTATTTTATCAATTAGAATAACATGAGAATTTTTAATTTACACTTTTTAAAAATTTTCTCTGTAATTGTTAGACATACAACACCGCGTCAATATACTAAATAATTTCTTTTTTAAGCTCTACAAAATGGTTTAGAAAGAAATTTCAAAATTTTATGTTTTTTAAAAAAAAAACGCAATAAACCCCAGTTTCTATGGTCCGATCATGCTGTTTTGCAAACTCGTTTGAATAAATGTAAGTTTACACTTATATACCAAATTTCATCAAAATCTGATCAATTTTGCTTGAGTTGTCGTACTAACGGACACACATATATATTATGAATTTGAATGGATAGTGTTTTTGGCCTCTGGGGACCTCAGAACAAAAAAGTAGGTCCTGGGTCCATGTCTTACCATGAGACCTACGGTAATAGCTTATTCCCTATGGGAAATTCGCTAAAACAAACTTTTTTGGGTTCAAGGGACCCAAAAAAGATACTTCCACCCAAAACTCAAATTTAAAATTTTGACAAAAACAATAGTTTCTCCATTAGCCTATTATATGGGGGAGAAAGTGAAAAAATGTATATATAACAACTGTAATAATCATAAACTTGTACAGAACTCTGCAGAGCATTGATAGACTAATGTCTCCGGAGATAGTGAGCTTGGCTGCAGCAGTGTGCAGACTTTTGTTTGTGTGCTGTGAAGCTGGCTGTGACATTGCGCAGCTACCTGACTGTGCAGCTGCAATAATGAGCTTCTTGGACCCTGACAGTTTTGATTTTGGTAAGAATTAATTTTCGTTGTTATTAGGTAAGTCTATCAAAATAAGCACAAGTCAATTAAAAGAGCTCAACATTTATTTGTTTTGGCGGTGTACAGTTTTATTCAATCGTTCCAGATCCTGCATAGTCTTCAGAGGAGGTTCAGTCACTGTGGCAGGAAACACTGAGGTTGCCGAGTCAATGTGTCACCATTGTATGGGTACATTTCTGTTCAATCATTCCAGATCCTGCAGAGTCTTCAGAGGAGGTCCAGTCACTGTGGCAGGAAACACTGAGGTTGCCGAGTCAATGTGTCACCATTGTCTGGGTACAGTTCTAATCAATCATTCCTGATCCTACAGAGTCTTCAGAGGAGGTGCAGTCACTGGGGCAGGACACACTGCGGTTGCCGAGTCAATGTGTCACCATTGTATGGGTACATTTCTGTTCAATCATTCCAGATCCTGCAGAGTCTTCAGAGGAGGTCCAGTCACTGTGGCAGGAAACACTGAGGTTGCCGAGTCAATGTGTCACCATTGTCTGGGTACAGTTCTAATCAATCATTCCTGATCCTACAGAGTCTTCAGAGGAGGTGCAGTCACTGGGGCAGGAAACACTGAGGTTGCCGAGTCAATGTGTCACCATTGTCTGGGTACAGTTCTAATCAATCATTCCTGATCCTACAGAGTCTTCAGAGGAGGTGCAGTCACTGGGGCAGGAAACACTGAGGTTGCCGAGTCAATGTGTCACCATTGTCTGGGTACAGTTCTAATCAATCATTCCTGATCCTACAGAGTCTTCAGAGGAGGTGCAGTCACTGGGGCAGGACACACTGAGGTTGCCGAGTCAATGTGTCACCATTGTATGGGTACATTTCTGTTCAATCATTCCAGATCCCGCAGAGTCTTCAGAGGAGGTCCAGTCACTGTGGCAGGAAACACTGAGGTTGCCGAGTCAATGTGTCACCATTGTCTGGGTACAGTTCTAATCAATCATTCCTGATCCTACAGAGTCTTCAGAGGAGGTGCAGTCACTGGGGCAGGACACACTGCGGTTGCCGAGTCAATGTGTCACCATTGTATGGGTACATTTCTGTTCAATCATTCCAGATCCTGCAGAGTCTTCAGAGGAGGTCCAGTCACTGTGGCAGGAAACACTGAGGTTGCCGAGTCAATGTGTCACCATTGTCTGGGTACAGTTCTAATCAATCATTCCTGATCCTACAGAGTCTTCAGAGGAGGTGCAGTCACTGGGGCAGGAAACACTGAGGTTGCCGAGTCAATGTGTCACCATTGTCTGGGTACAGTTCTAATCAATCATTCCTGATCCTACAGAGTCTTCAGAGGAGGTGCAGTCACTTTGGCAGGAGACACTGACGCTGCTGAGCTATGTGTTGGGCTTTATGGGTGCTGAGGTAATTCTCAACTCTGCCACTGTCATTGTTTCGCCATTCCAGATCCCGCAGAGTCTTCAGAGGAGGTCCAGTCACTTTGGCAGGAGACACTGACGCTGCTGAGCTATGTGTTGGGCTTTATGGGTGCTGAGGTAATTCTCAACTCTGCCACTGTCACTGTGCTGAGTCAATGTATTGCTATTGTCGACCCTCAGTGCACTTCTCTTCGACTTACCGCACTACAGGCTGTACCTGCTCTAGCCACATCTCTTACACCAAGTAAGTTAGTTTTTTTTGCTTTAAATTCAAATTTAATAATTCCATTTAAACCAGTGTTTAGCCAATTAGTAGTATTAATTCCAAAATCTTCATTTAACACTATTATAACTCTCATGCCAACAGATAAGGTATTTTTTTTTGTTTAGTATTTATGTAATGTAGTTTTATCTGATTGAGGCAGACAGAGATAGAGTTTTTAGTCTTACACTAGTGTCCCTGTTGCTCGAATTCGAGCAATTGCTAAGTATTACAGGTGTTATTTTAAACCTAATAAAATTCATAATTTCCCATGTAATCTAATGGAGAAATACAAAACTTTAAAGGGCCCCAGGGCCTCACTCCCTAATTATTTCCCTAAAAAGAAAGTTTCCTGCACAACTTCACGTTACGTTCTTTCCAATGACACCAAAATCTTTTGGTCTTTTGATTCTTTGGAAGAGGTGTAAAATGTACTAAGAAATTTTAATTGAGCCTGAGATAAACTTATGATTGATATGAATTGATGTTCACTTTGAAACTGAAAAGACAATAAATTTATTCTATGCTAATCCAATTATATTTTTCAATTCATTTCAATCATATTAAATTTCCTTTTTTTAGGTTGTGCAATAGTTGTATGTTGTATCCATCTTATAGTAAACATATAATTAATTTTGAAACGGATAAGAAATCAATGTTGAATCATATATGCTGCTCCATTGATTCATTTGTTCCTCCAGATTCAGAAGCTGTCCTGTGTGAGAGTCTGGTAGCCCAGTGGGACAGAGTGAAGGGCAAGGCTAGGCCAGCTCTGTTGGCAGCACTGACAGCTCTGTTAGGACACTCCAGTTTTGCCACTACAACAGCACTCTCTCTGGGACTTGTGGCCTCAGTCATCACCAGACTCAGAGAACTTCACCTCACACTCACCATACAGACCTCCTCTACTGACAAGCTCGCTAAGGTACACAAACATTAACATCATGTAAAACCAATTGGCAGTATTTAATGTTCAATGAGTTTGAGTCTTTGTCGACGATTAATTATGGGTTGGTTGTGTTTGGCTAGATGAGTTTAATGTGTTTTTTTGCTGTTTGTCCTACTATTGTCTAGCCCCTGAATATTTCAGAAGACACATATGGGAATCAGAAACTTCTTTACATTTCATATCGTTTGAATTTTTAACTAGTGCTCTGCGGTGTTTCGACTTAATCATGATTGTCTTCTGCGGCCATAGCAAAATTGAGACTATCTTCCATGGTCACAGCAACATCATCATCGTCTCATACGATTGCAGCTTTCATGAACATTATATGCGATCACGGCAAATAGACTTTTTTTATAACACATTTTTGCAGATGGTTTCTGTAATTACAAAAATAAAAGCTTGGCTCGGCTTGGCCCAACCCAAATTTGGCTAAAAAAATATTTTCCTGTCTTGAAATGCTCCCATAAGCCAATTATTGGCCCGACTCAAAAGTTTTGGGATCCAAAAAGCCATTCAATCGCATTAGAATAGGCTTGTTCTGGCAAAAGAAGTAGTAATTTTTGTAACTAGTGCGTGAAGTGGCACTTTGCACTCGCGTTACACATTATATTTGTCCTACAGTTACTATAAATCATATAAAAAAATTATTAGTCTTTCAATCACTTTACAACTCATTTTTAGGTTAGGTTAAATCCAAGCGTTGAATGAATTGGGAAACCATGCACCAGCTGATCGTCATCGTAGTATCTTTAAGTGTTACCAACTTATTGTCAAGTGTACACGTATTACTTGGCTAATAATAGCACACTGTTTTGTGTTGTATGGTTTAAATACTTAAGTGCGACAACAAAAATGAGTGCGGCCAAAGTAAGCAAATTCAGTGAGTCGTGACATTCGTCGGTGCGAGGTGCGAGGGTGTAGTTCAGCAGCAATTAGTTACTTGCTATAATCAGTGCAAGGAAGCCCACTTTGTAAGGTAGCTTTAGGAAAAAGTATTTTGTTGCATTCATTCATGCTGTAGGGATGGTCAAGTCTCGAAATTTCGGGAAATTTTCGGGAAATTTTAAATCTCGTTACACGAGACGAGATTTTTTTTTGGCCGAGATTTTTATCGAGACGAGAATTAAAAAAAAAAAAAAAAAAAAAAAAAATTAAAAACGCCTGCAGAAAGTCAATGCAATACCCGCAATACAGGAGCGTGTTGTAGTTGCGTTTCCTTTGTGAAGGCGTTCTTATTTAACTAATTCTTCAAATGTAAATATTACTTTAATTATTTTAATAATATTTGAGAAGTTTTATTAAGTGTTAGCAGTGCGAGGAATGTTTTATTACTATAAAAAAAGTCAAAACAAGTAACTATTTTATAAAAATTAATATTTTATTTTATGATTTATTTTATTTTAGGATATGGTCTAGTCTTCAGTTCTATCCTAACTGATATCACTATGTTTCCTCATCGTAGGCATTTTTAATAATTTAGGCGTGATTAATAAAAAAATGTTATGCTGATGTTTTTTAATAAAAGATTGTAAATATTCTTGCCTATTATCATTATTTTTCTATTTAAATAGTCATCTAACAATATTAAAAAATCAGGTAAAAATTCCGAACGTGCATTTCCCGTTGTGTATGAGAAGGGAAATCCCGTCTCGATCTCGTCTCGAAATTTTATGAGAAATAAAAAATCTCGTCTCGTCTCGTCTCGAACTCAAAATCCAATCTCGTCCATCCCTAGCTAAGTATTTTTTTGTTTATCCGTTCATACAACTTGATTAATATGTATATGAAGAACAACTTTTTAATTGTTTAATGTTATGTATGGAGTATATAAGCTTTGTTTTAATTTAATTTTGTACTGGAACCAACAATGTATGATTAATTCCCAGTATAAACTCCAACAATAATTAATGTATCTAACAGCCACTAATATCAAAGCACTAATATCAAACCATATTCAAACTTAAAAAAAACACTTAAATAACGATCATTAGTCCTCTAGTAAAAATATTTAGATAGCACTTGTAATACACGTCTCAATACAAATGAGTATTATTACACTGTAGAAAGACCCTCGGATGGGTGAGATGCTGCATCTAGTACAGCTGTTGTCAGCAGCGTTGTACCACAGTGGTGTAGCACGGCGTGAGGCTGCCACTCACGGTGCTGCAGACACTCTACACAAGCTGTGGGCCTGGTGTCATGCTGATGACAAGTATCTCATAGCTACACTCAACTGTCTCATCACCTTCACAGCTGACTGCCCCTTAGGTGAGTACACTATGCGTAGGGTGGTAGTTGGCAAGAAAACTACTGTTGTGTCCAAATACTAACATTATTGAAAAGATAATGACTTGTTCAAGTCTGTGAAACAGCTGGGTATTCATATAGACAGGAGCAAACTCTGTTGGGACGAACATGTACACAACTTGTGCAAAAAACTTGCTCGTTTTACCTGTCTTTTAAGAAAACTGAAAACTTGAATAAACTCTGATGTTATTGTGATGATGTGGAGTAGTATGAGTGTAAATGAAGATACCTGGGCCCTATATATCTTCCTCTAACCACTGCCAAATCACGCACATTTCCTGTCGTAACCCAACTCTATTGCAAGAATTAATCTAACTCGTCAAAGTGCACAATATTACCTTAGCTGCCTATCACAGCCAGCTTTTAAGTTCATAATGTATCTAATTATAATATAATGAACAGAGAAATATATATATATGGACTTATTCTAATTCGTGAAAAAGGTTACTAGACTTAGCAAATGTGAATTCAAAATTAGTGATAATAATTGCCAGACCACGACCTTTCGAGAACCTAATAAATTACATAATTGAATTACTATCTACCCTAACCTACACCCTTCCCCAACCCCTACTTCTATTAGCTAGACATCTTAGGCTACAGTTACTTATCCGGTTAAGTTGTACAGCTCCGGGCACTCGACACACACTACTGACTGGTCTCTTGGCTCGCTGCGCGTGCCTACCCGGGCCGACTGCGCGCGCATCCGCGTCACGTGACTTGCGCTATTGTAGCGACTCGCTACATCCTCCCCCCGGCGGGGTTGTTTTTTTTTTCTTTTCTTTTCTTGTTTTGGGGTGATTTTGGGTTTTGGGAAAGATGAAGGGCAAAGAATTTTTTTTTTTTTTTTTTTTTTATTTATTGTGCTCGCCGTGAGATTGTGTCGTTGTGACATCGGTGTCGGTGTGGAAATGTTCCAACAGTTTTCTGCACTCCTTTTGGTTTGGCTCATTTGAGGTTATAATGTGTGTCGGTTTTGCTTATAAACTATTAACTATTTTTTTTTCTAAACTAAAGGTAACTATGGTTTTGAATGAATTTCTTATAACTATGTTTGGTGGGATTGCCTAATCTAACCCTGCTCTAAAAAAATGTGGGCGGGCGTATATCAGTGATAGATTTCATTAAGTTGGGTTGAGAAGGATCTGTTTGCTGATGAAACTGGATATATGGCTGATGATGATGAATTTGGGAATGTTGTCGAAATACTGAAGGTTGATGAAATTCGATGGATGTACTGAAGTTTGGTAATTGCTGGTAAATATGGAAGGTTGCTGAAGTTTGATGAGTTTCTTGAAGTTGAGTAGTTGGAAGAATGAAGCTGTGTAATTGAAGAATGAAGCTGGAGCAATGTTTTGAAGTTCTTGAAGGTATACTGTTGTGATGTGATGTGACGTAGTTTCGTAATTAGCTCTTGAGCCCTTACTAAGTTCGGGGCGCTAATTATATCGCTGGTCGTCTCTTACTGTTGAATAAATGATGTTGAGTTTTGAAGTTGATATGCGGTTGATGATACGTTGACTCAGATGTGAATTTGGAGATTGTTTGTTTGATGTTTAATTATTTTGGTCTTTGTTATCACTGATATATTCCCTAGATATTCGGTAAAAATTCATCGCGACTACTCTACTTAATTTTACTATTGATACTTATGATCTAAATGAATTTACTAACAATAAGAAATTGTTCTACCTAATAAAAAGAAATTTAATTTACTGAGGATAAAAGGGAAAAAATCTAATGTTTATCTACTTAAATGCTATGGATTTGATTGACTGGGAGATATATTACTAAATTTCTGTTGATTTACTAATAATTAATTAATTAACTAGTGTGACACACATTATACACTCTTTCAGTTTGGATGCTATTCGTGGTTGAATGGAGTTTCGAAAGTCTGTTGGTTGATGTAAGGAATGATAGTGTTATTGTAAGTGTACATTCATTCGAAGCTCCTCTAGTGCCAATTGTCAACAATTATGCACAGAGGTATTAAATAATAATTATTTATTCCACCGACGGCTTAGCACAACTTTATTTTTTTTAAACAAATATTGTTTTAATATGTTCCTTCAATGTGAAGGATTGATCGGTGCTTGGTTTGATTATTTATATAGGGCGGAAGTAGAGGTATGAATGGAACAGATGTTTGTACTGATAACGACGGTGTTATCTCGTGCCTGGCGCTTGCTATTGTCTGTTCCCTACTAGTCCATTTCTTCTCTGTCACTCAGCAACATAAATATATTTATATATTTTTTGTATTTTATTTTAACGCATGCAAAAGTGTATAACACATAATAAACATTTAAATTACCCTTTAAAAATATAGTACACAAACTCTTCTTCTACGCTCAGAATTCTGCTTGATATTTACAAACATATGGATTGTAGTGTGCGCTGTTATCTACTTTGATAACGATTGTATTACGCCTAAATACCATATATCTTATTTTAATATACATGGATGACTTTGCTTACTTAATACTTTTTATGCTATCTCGTATTTATCTTTGTGACTCAATTGTTTACATTAACACTTAAATACTTAATTTTACTTAATTCTACTTAGTTCTACTTAGTTCCACTTAGTCCCACTTAGCCTAATTACCATAGTTTAAAGTCTAGCTTGGTCTGTAGTCAGTTGTCTCGTTCATGTGCTGTCATTTTTCAGTCCAGTACTGTTAGTGAGTGTTTGTTGTCATAAGTAAGCTGTCGGCTGCACTATTCATATGACAGTTGCAATCTGTCATAAGAATGTGTTATGGCGAACGATTCCCGTCATAGCCAATTTGAGCAAATTAAAAATAAAAAATTACTTAAAAAAAATTAGTCGTTTGCTCAGATTGTAGGTTTTAAGGGGATTGAAAAGGTTGTTGATTACGGGGGTCTTGAAATGCATACATTAAGTACAAACACTATGACGTGTTTCGCTGCCAACTTGCCATGTGTTGTCGCTTCCGGCTTTCCGGCCAAGCGGTGCGTCGAGAGGTGTAGCCGCACCCTCTGTGAAAGTACGGCTTAGACTCAACTCCCAACACCCTATCAGCCGGGGCCGGAGTTGTATTGTGTACAGTATTGTTGTGAAGTATTGTTGTAGTCAGTCAAGTTACTCGAGATTTCTTGCTAGATGTTTTACTTATAACTAATTAAACTAGGCTAAGGTTCTATTGTGCACTTTGACGACGTTTTTTTTTAATAAATTGGCTGAAAAAATCGTTTCAATTGTGAAATGTGGGCTTTTGTCACAATCTTACCTGTTGAGGGATTTACTAGTTTTACTGACACTGGTGATGAGAAACTGTCAATCACGCACGGTTTTGACCAGGCGTATTGGAGTTTATAATTGACGTTGTCTATTGCTTTGGACTGTGGGTGCATTTTATACATTACCCAATCGCCTACTTTGTAAGGATTGGGTTGACGACCGCTGTTATAGTATTGTGTGCGTTTTTCTCTTGCCTTCCGTAGGTTATCAAGTGCATGTTGCCAGCGATTGTCTGTGGTTGGTTGAGATTCTTCCCCAATTAATTTATTTAAATCCCAGGCTAGTTGTAGTGGATGGTTAATTTCTCTCCCCAAAAATAAGCTTGCAGGTGTCGAACCGGTGCTTTCATGTTGAGCGGAGTTAAATGCTATTTGAAACCAATGAATGTTTTGATCCCATGTTTGGTTGTCAGAATTGTGATATATCCTCATAGCAACTTTAAGATTTTTATTGACTCTCTCTACGTTGTTTGCGCTTGGGTTGTACGGTGACGTAAATATGTGTTTGATTCCGAAGTTTAAACACATTTCCTTCATTTGTTTCGATTTGAAAGATGGTGCGTTGTCTGATACTAAGTATTGCGGGAAACCGTAGTGTGAGAATATGTGTTTTGTGAGAAGTGTAGTTGTGGTGGCAGCTGTCGCGTTTCTAGCTGGTAAAAGAATTACAAACTTTGAAAATGCGTCTACCACAGATAGTAGGTATGAGTTGCCTGACTTTGTCCTAGGAAGTTTGCCTACGTAGTCAATGTACACTTTTTGGAATGGTTTGGTTGCTAGATCGGATGATAATTCGCCTACCCTGGTGTTCGGAGCTTGTTTGGATCTTTGGCAAGAGAGACATGTTCTGACTTTGTCGGCTATTATTTTGTTTAAATTTGGTGACCAAAAAAATTGATTTATTTTATGTATAGTTTTCTTGATTCCTAGGTGTGCTGATGTAGGTGCTAAATGGTAGTATGTAAAAATCATGTCAATTAGTTTCGTGGGGAGTACTATTCGTGGTGTCTTTTGGCCGGGTGCTAAATGCATTAACACTCCGTCCTTTACTGTATATGCCTGGTTTCTATGTGGGTCCCTAATAATTTTGATCAACGCGGGGTCGTCTCTTTGATGTTCGTCGATGTTTTTGAAAGCCTCTGGGATTCTCATCAAAATGTTTACTGAATGTGTGTTAGTGTCTTCGTTTAGTGTTACTACTGTTGGTTGTGTGTCGGCGTCCTCGTATAGCCTAGATAGACAGTCGGCGACTGGATTATCACTGCCTTTTATGTGCTCTGAGTGAAATTGGAAAGAGTTAATGAATGTTATCCATCGCGCAATTTTACCTACTTGTCGTGGATGATTTAGAAGCCAAGTTAATGCTGAACAATCTGTTTGAAGTGTAAACTCCCTGTGTTCGAGGTATTGTTGGAATTTTGTCAATCCGAACACTACTGCTAGGCATTCTAATTCGACTGTGGATTTGTTTACTTCGTGTTTGCTCAGTGGTCTCGACGCGTAGGCTATTGGTAATAAACTACCTTCGTGTTCCTGTGCTAATTGCGCTCCTAGTCTTGTGCCTGAACCATCTGTTTGTAGGATGAATTTTTTATTGAAATCTGGGAGTCTCAAAACTGGTTGTGACGTTAGAGCCTTTTTAATTCTTTGCAATGCGGCTTCCTGTTCAGAGCCCCATTCAAATGGTGTATCTTTGCGTTTGAGTTTGTTTAATGGTGCCGAAATGTGTGAAAAATTTGGTATGAACCTCGCGTAATACGCTGTCATCCCGATTAGCCTAGAAATCTGTTTGACATTTTTGGGGGTTGGGAAGTTAAGAATTGGTTTAATTTTTTGTGTGTCAAATGTAACTGTGCCGTTGCGAAAAATGTGGCCTAGGAATTCGATGTGATTAGATGCTACAGTCATTTTTTCTGGGTTGATCGTGAGACCTGCGTTTTGTAATCTAGTTATTACTTCCTTTATTTGATTGAGATGGTCTGAAAATGACCCATTTGAATAAATTACCAAGTCGTCGAAAAAATTGAAAATGTATTTGTATTTTATGTCTCCAAATATTTTATCTATTAACCTTGTCAAAACCTGTGATCCTGTGGCTAATCCAAATGGTACCACGTTGAACTCAAATTCCCCAAATGGGACGACGAATGCTGTGTATTTTTTGCTTTGTTCTGTCAACGGTATTTGCATGTATGCGCTGTTCAAATCCAATAATGTATACCACTTCGCTTGACCTAGATACTGAAATGCTGATTCGACGGTTGGCATTGGCGTAGACTCTAAATTAATCAAGTCGTTGAGCTTTTTGTAATTGACTACAAATCGCGTTTTGTTTCCTTTTTTTGGGACTACAAATCCTGGACTACTGTATTCGGAGGATGATGGTCTTATCACGCCCTTTTGTAATAGGTCGTCGATTTGTTTTCGTAATGCTTCGAGCTTTGGCGGTGCGAATTGGTATGGCCTACTCCTTACAACCTGCTGAGATTTTAATTTTATGTCGTAGTGTATCAATTTTGTTTGCCCTAATCTTTTCGATACTGTGTTTGGAAATGACTGTAATAATTTGTGTATTTGTTGTATCTGGTTTGGTGTCAAATTATCGCCCAAGGTGTAAGTTTTGTCTTCTTGTAGATTACTATCGTGTTGGTCTGTGTGTAATATGGCCATGACCGGTCTTGTACCGTATGGAAATGTTACATTGTGATTCGCCACGTCTATGATTGCTTTTGTTTTTGTGAGGAAATCTAACCCTAATACAATGTTTATTGGCAGTTTAGGTGCTATTAGGAAATTGAATGTCCAAGAGAAGTGTCTAATTTTAAAGTGTAGCTTTGCCATGTGTGAGAACATTACCTTGTCGCCTGAGGCTGAAATAGCGAATTGATTGATCGGAGTGATTGATTTTGTAATTAAGTGATTATTTTTGATTCTATCAAAAAAGGATCGTGAGCAAATTGACGTCGTAGAACCTGTATCTATGAGTGCATTTGTTTCAATGTCGCCGAAAAAAATTGGTATTGTACATGTTTTTAATTTAGGAAATTTTGGAGCATTTTTGTTTTTATGGCTATGTGTGTGTGTGTTTTGGTTGATTGGTGTGTGTGAATAGGCGCTGTGAGGTGTCGGAGGTGCGAGAGCGCCAATTATCGGCCTCCTCTGGAGTTTAACTGTGTATTGTGTGTAGGTGTGTGTTGGTCTGTAGGGTTGGTGGGCGGACGGTAGTGTCTGGGGTCATTGACCTGCCTCGGTGCGCCGTGATATGCACTGCTGTGCACTGGTGCCCTATAGTATGTATTTGGCTGCGTGTGTGGTCGATGTGGAAATCTTGGTTGCCCATGTGGCTGTTGCATGTATTGTGGTGTGTATTGCCTATGTTGAGGTGTAAATTGCCTATTTTGAGGTGTGAATTGCCTATTTTGAGGTGTGAATTGCCTATTTTGAGGTGTGAATTGCCTATTATTTTCTGCTCTGGTTTCCCATCGGCGTGATTGCGAGTTGCTACCCTCTTCTAACTGTCTCACAACTTCTAATTTTGGGATAAGCGCTACTAAATCATCAAGTTTGGTCGGCGGCGGGAACCCTGCAAGACGTGCCCTGTTTGTCGCGTTTATACCTGTCAATATTACCTCCAGTAAGTCGTATTCTGTTGGTATTAGGATTTCTGCTGACTCTTTCACCTGGATAATGAAATCTGAAAGTGACTCGAATTGACCCTGCACCCTATAAACTGTTTGCGTCAGGAGCTGTTGCTTTGCCCTTTCTGGCAGAAAGGTACTAATTATAGTAGGAATTGTTTTACCTTTGACTTCCCAGCTCTCCTGCAATGCCATGGTCCAAATATCCCTTAATTGCCCTGCTGTTTTGTGTAACAATGCTATTGTGATTGATTTGTCGTCGGCTAACTTTAATTTCTCAATTTGAATGGCCGTTTTCAAGAAGGCTAACAATTTGCTTGTGTCAGTGCCGTCGCAATTGGGAGCTTTCGACGCTAGATCGTCAACTAATCTCGGGTTTGTGTGGGTGTGTGTTGATTGTGTTACAGGTTTGTTTTGTGATAAGGCTTGAGCGATTGAATTGCCTATGGCTTGGGCTGTGATTCTAATCATTTCCGCCGTCTGATCCGCTAAGATGGGTGTGTTTTGTTCTGTGGGTTTTGGTGTGTCTGGTACACTTGGCACCTGTGTTGTCACCGCGTTCTTTAAAATGACCCTATTCTCTTCCAGTGTCTTGGCTGGGGTTAAGCCCCACTTCTCGCACTGTAGAATTGCGCTTTGCGCATCAAATTCTCGTATCCATGATACCCCCGTGGGTTTTGTTTCCCACTCGTAAATCTTGGACATCTTGCCTTGATCTACTCTTATTTGAATAGTAAACAAAAATTCAATCCTTAACAACTTCTTTAATATCAACTATTTGACCAAACAGGTGGGAAGAGTTTGGGCTGGGCAAATTGTAATTTAATAAGAAAAAGAGAGAAATTATTTAAAAAATGGTGTGAATTTGGACTTATGATTGTATTTTACTGTAATTGGTGTGTCAAATGTTTGACTAAGATCTGATTCCCTATATTGTTCAAATGTATGTCATCCCTACGATTTGAATGCCTATATGTGTGTAAATAATATGTATTTGAATTTAATACATGTGTTAGGAAAATTGGTTGGGTATTTTGATTTGACAATGTGTGTAAAAATGTGTTGAATTGAGTAATTTTCTCTATTGTGGGTGGTGTATATTCTGACCTAGGGAAATATGGTAATCCTAACAGTATCAACCTGGTGCCTAGATAACGCTTCCTGATTACCCTGAGCAATGATACATATTGCTGTGTCATCATTGTTATTGATGTATTGCTGAATATGTCATTGGTTCCTATCCATAACAATAATGGTATTTCACTGTTGAAATATGGATTTGTGATTTTGATTTGTTTCTTTAATTGTCCAATTGTTGCGCCTGAAATTCCCATACTGTATTCTAATTTTAATTTACTACCTTCTCGGTTAACAAAATATTCCAGACGTTTAGTCAGCGAATCGCCGAGTATTTGAATTTGTATCATATTACGGTATCAAGGTGGTCGAAAGAGTGTAGCAGGGTAATGGCATGTCGGTATGTCGGAATTCTTTTGTTTGGTTGTAGTGTCGGACCTGCATGTTCAAGGTCGCTGCGAGTGAATGAAACTTTGTGAACTGTAAAATATAAAACTGTAATGCATTTTATGTCTGACATCTATTGCTGTACTGATTGTTGTGTTATTGTTGTACGAAATTACATGAAATTTTATGTAAGATAATAATTCGTTGATGTGAACAATGAATTGACCTTGTGATTTTGGCTTGATTCAGAAGGAATCAACATTGTCAATTAACGGCCTAAATCAACTGAAATGTTGTGAAGTGACGATTTACTCAAGCAAATGTTGTACACAGGCTCTTGGCTTTCTTTTAATTATGTAGTACATTTTTTTTTTTACATTTATTATTATTATATATTTTTTTTTACGTTTTAAATGTTTTTCTGTTTTTATATTTATTTTATATATTTATTTGTATTTTTGTTTAAGATGAGCCTGTAATAACTGTGTGTAATGTATATTTAGATCGTGTATGTTTGCTTGGAAATAACAAATCTGGCCTTAAATCGTCGCTTTATCTTTGAACTTCTGTTATCTAACATTCCAGTTATCTTCTAAGTCTGTCTGGCCTATTAATGACATGGACTCTCAACTTTCACTAGCCACCTCAAATATCAAAACTTTGCTGGACAACATAAATTCTAAACACAACTTAAATTAAGGTGATGAGTTACAACTAAAATATGTCAGACTACGTTTTAAAATACTACTTTAATTACTAATTAATTCACTGCAGTACCCTTTTGGCTGTAAAAATTATGAAATAAAAATTTTTTGGGGATATTTATGACCTTTTGGGGTTGGGGAGGTGACATACAGATGAATTTAAAATCCCCCCAATTTTGAAATTTTGATTTGTTGGTCGTGGCCTGTCAACTATACCGATGTGCACTTTGACTCCTAATATTTTGCTTTCCGTAATAAAAATATTCATCAAACACTCATTCGGCCTGTCGTCGAGGTATATTTAGTTCAATTACTGCCTTTCAGACTTGATGTCGAACTCGTGAGTGATTACATAAATGCATTTAAATATATTCATCAACTTGGTTTGGTAAAATATTAATCAAAAATATCCAAGTTCTCCTAATTCTACTTTGAAATTAAAAAATTCACATTAAAATTGATTTTTAAATTTCCTTTGAAAATAAAATAAACTGAATGATATTGATTCACATTTCATGACGTGCCTAGCTATGCATGCTCGTGCGTTCCAGGCCGCCACGTGGTGCCGACCTGTAGCCTGTCGATTTCCTGTCTGAACAAAGCACTTGGCTGGTCTGAGACACGTTTTAATCTATTCTATTTCTGTTAAAATTGCATTTTTGGCCGGATCTTGACGCTCTGCTACCAATATGTGATGATGTGGAGTAGTATGAGTGTAAATGAAGATACCTGGGCCCTATATATCTTCCTCTAACCACTGCCAAATCACGCACATTTCCTGTCGTAACCCAACTCTATTGCAAGAATTAATCTAACTCGTCAAAGTGCACAATATTACCTTAGCTGCCTATCACAGCCAGCTTTTAAGTTCATAATGTATCTAATTATAATATAATGAACAGAGAAATATATATATATGGACTTATTCTAATTCGTGAAAAAGGTTACTAGACTTAGCAAATGTGAATTCAAAATTAGTGATAATAATTGCCAGACCACGACCTTTCGAGAACCTAATAAATTACATAATTGAATTACTATCTACCCTAACCTACACCCTTCCCCAACCCCTACTTCTATTAGCTAGACATCTTAGGCTACAGTTACTTATCCGGTTAAGTTGTACAGCTCCGGGCACTCGACACACACTACTGACTGGTCTCTTGGCTCGCTGCACGTGCCTACCCGGGCCGACTGCGCGCGCATCCGCGTCACGTGACTTGCGCTATTGTAGCGACTCGCTACATCATTTTTATGATTTATTTGGCCTTGTTTCATACTCTATCTTATTTATAGTATAAGACTATGGGGCAATTCACCATCAGCGAAAAAAGTGTTTGCTTGGCAAAAAAAAGCAATGAGGGTCATCTGTGGCCTAAATGAAAATGATTCATGCATAACAGTCTTCCCTGAACTTAGCATATTTACTCAACCTAGTCTATTTATTTACTACAATCTTGTCTTTTGTGACGTAATTTTCCTGGCGGGCGACAAGTGGGAAATTACGCCACCGGTAATAAAACGAAGATCCCAGGATTCGCCCTAGTCTGGTCGCGGGGAGTTTCCCAGGAGTCGATAGTGATTCGGATAGCCTAAATTTGATAGCCCTGGTTGTCAGAGCTCGAGACGAACGTTACGGGTTACTAAACACCCAACTAGAAATCACCACCCTAGCCTAGGGCTTGTGGGGAAATAAATGATAATTTGACTTGACTCTGTGGGCAAATAGCTAAATGACACACTACTAGCTAACTTAACGAATCAACAAGTAAGCTAAGTAGTCACTCCGCTTACCTACGGAGTTACGTCGTCAACCTGAAACAATCAAGGTTAAGGCCTAACCTAGCCTAACTCCCACAGAGTCTGAATTTACTAAACAAGAAAACGAGTTGGCTTAAGTTGTCCAAGTGAGACACGAAACAAGAGAAAAACTGAAACTAAAAATAAAACTGCTCCAGGAGCTGATACGAAAAAAAACTAAAACTTCAACTTCCTCACGTGTTCAACTTAAGCAAACTTCTGCAATAATTATCAAGCAGAAACCTGTCTGCTGGGGCCAACTTCGGGGCGTTTGGGAACTTTACAAAGGGGTTTAAGAATTTAAAAAGAAAGTCCCAAATATGGATTACGAAACGTTAATCGAAATGATCTGTCACCAACTCCGATACTTTAATTAAATGAGTTGGTTAAAGAGTATGACGAGGTCTGCGAATCAGGCCTAGCCTATGAACTTCGACAAAGTTCTGCCGAAAGAAATACCTAAGTTGTCTAAGTTTTATTATACAACTTACCAAACGAAGTAATAATACTGTAAAAACGATTTTTCGCGCACTCGATGCACCACAGAACTTATTGTGACTTTTACGACGAAGTAGTAGCACGAAAACTCTTCAAATCGAAGACAAAAAAAAGGACGAATAATTAGCGAATGCCTCAACAAAAGCCGGGAATACGAATGACAATCTTCACAAATCTTCTTCTTCCTTCACCTTCATCTCCGAATCGAGACGAAAGTTAAAACGTTTCCTGATTGGTCAACGAGTTACAGAAACCGAAAAAAACTGGCAGCGAAGGCAGGCGCATGGCAGCTTTAACAGGCTCACAGCCGCGTACCGCTCCAAAGGTGACCCCGCTGCTCATCTTCTCTCCCGTAGCCCGGCCTCAGACGCAGTCGAACAGCCAAACAACCAAACTGACACCAGCGTCGTCTGCGGTCTTGGAATTTGAGGTTAGGTACGATGTCAGTTTAGTGTCGCGACTAGGCTTACTCAACAGCTTATGTTTAGCTGTTTAAAGTTCGTGGTTTAGCCGTTATTTTACCCCCTACACATTTGACCCGTTACACCCCCTCCACACTTCGGAACAAAAAAAAGAAAAACGAGAAAAAGAAAAAAAGCTGTTGAACTTTCCTGCAGATGACACATCAGTAGGATCGTGGGCAGGAAAAGTTGACAGAAGCCGATGCCGGACCCCGTTGGTCCGGCTGCTCCAGGGTGTTGACGACGAAAAGTGGGCGAAATTAGGAATGATGTAGACTGTCTGAGGCCGAGTTGCCTCAGAGGTCTGGACGAAAACGAATCGGGGCGAAGAGCAACCAAAGGTGAAGAGTAGGCGTGGGGTTTACAAAGGTAGGGTAGTACGGCAGGCTCGGAGTCTTGGAAGCGGGGCGAAGAGCTACTCACGAGGATACGTCACCCCCAGACGAGGGTTAGCTATGGCTGCTTGTCGGCAGCTTGACGTGGCCGAAAGGACTGACGAACAACGGATCACCAGACGTCGCTGCGGTTGCGGGATCCTTGCAGACTAGTCACGTGCACAGAAAGGTTTCAAGTCTTTCACGTGAACGACGTGCACTGCAGCAGTATCCTCATCACGTACCTCGTAGAGATTAGTACCTCGACGACCGACCACAATGCAGGGGCCATGATATTTTGGTGCTAATTTCCCTACGATGGCGTCAGCAGCAGAAGACAGGACGTGGAGTCTTCTCATCACCTGCGCGCCGACTTCGTGCGTCACCTCCCTGCGACGGAGGTTATAATATGTTGATTGCCTTTCGTAGGCGGCCTTGAGGTTATTGCGCGATCAGACGCTGAAAGTCCTCCAGTCGTTTGCGATGGGTCTCACTTAACGAGGGACCTTGGGGAGTTTCGGACACCTCAAACGAAAGGCCACGGACGGCACAGGGAGGCTTCAGTTCGCGTCCAAAACACAGCATCGCAGGAGTGAATCCAGTAGAGTCGTGGACAGCTGTGTTGAGGGCGTACTGAAACTCCACCAGGTGGTTGTCCCAAGACCTATGGTTGCCTTTCACGAACTGCGCAATCATAGTCTTCACCACCCGGTTCTGCCTCTCGACTGGGTTCGACTGCAGGCTGTAGGGGGCCGTTGTCTGTAGCGTGATGCCCCAATCAGCAGCCAACTCTCGAACCAGTTTACCGACGAACTGCGTGCCATTGTCCGTAATCAACACATCCGGAGCTCCATGTCGATGTAGGACAGCCTTCAGCTTCGTCACCACATTCTTTGCGGTTGCAGACGCAATGGAGGCGAGTTCCGTCCATTTGCTGAAGGTATCCTGCACCACGAGCAGAAATCGCTGACCCCGCTGTGATCTAGGCAATGGGACTACTAGGTCAGCAGACACTGCGTACCACGGTCCTTGGGGTCGTCGGAAGTACATTTTCCCAGCTGGTTTCGTTTGGGGTACTTTATAGGCCTGGCATTGGGCGCAAGACCGTACATAGGCCTTCACCTCACGACGCCAGTTAGGCCAAAAGTACTCCCCACCAACTCGGGCTAACGTCTTCTTCACCCCAAGATGTCCTGCCGTAGCCGTGTCGTGGTTTTCGTGCAGTACCACGGATACTTGGTCGCTTGGCACACACACCCTCCATGTCGTAGGTCGATCCTTCTTCGAGACAGCACGATACAGCTTACCGTCGCGAAGCTGGTATCTCGAGTATCGCCCAGGGTGTTTGCTGACCAGGTTGCGAAGGCGGTCATACCAAGCACCGTGGCTGCCCGGCGGGTTACCATCGTTGTCCACGTCGGATGATGTGTCGTCAGTCTCCAGCTGCGTCGGACCAGGAGCTTCGTCGTCGATAACGTCACCCGCCGGATCATCACCGAGTGAAGGTTCGTCACCTTCAGCATCGGTTAGGCGTCGTAACCGCAACTGTTCAGTAGCACCGCGTCTGGTTAAAACTCCGACCTCAAACGTAGGTTGATCGGGTTCACCAGACGAGCTGGGCACTTCAGGGACCGGCTGACGAGACAGGGCGTCGGCCACTCTGTTCGCTGTCCCCTTGCGGTACCTTATCTCGAAGTCGAATTGCTGCAACTCCATAACCCACCGAGCCAGGCGCCCACTAGGCTCACTGAGCTTAAGCAGCCATTTTAGGGCGACATGGTCGGTTATCGCAATGAAGTGGTAGCCTTCGAGATAAGCCTTGAATTTCCGAACAGCCCACACGAGAGCGAGACACTCCTTCTCGGTAGTTGTGTAGTTCTGTTCGGCCTCAGAGAGTAGCCTACTGGCATACGCAACGACAACTTCTCGGTCGTTTACACTCTGAGTTAGCGCTGCTCCCAGGCCATAATTCGAGGTGTCGACCTGGAGCACGAAGGGTTGGCTGAAGTCGGGACAGGCGAGAATCGGGGCCGTCACCAAGGCGTGCTTCAGAGCTTCGAATGCCTTAGTTTTTTCGGGTCCCCAGAGCCACTTGGCGTTCTTCTTCAGCAAACCTCGAAGCGGAATGGTTACTGAAGCGAACTTCTCGACGAATCGCCGATACCACGACGCAAGGCCTAGGAAACTGCGAAGTCCCTTGACGTTCGTGGGTGCGGGGAAATCCTGAATGGCGCGGACCTTCTCAGGATCTGTGGCGATTCCATCTTGGCTCACGATGTGTCCCAGATACTTCAGCTCCCTACGGGCGAAGTGACACTTCTCGGGGCGTAGGCGGCGAAAAACAACCCCCAGAAGTTCTAGATGCTCCTCGAAAGACGTTGACACTACCACAAGGTCATCAAGGTAAGCGAAGACCTTCGGCTCCAGCTCAGGCCCGATGACTCTATCCAGAAGGCGCTGGAAGGTGGCACCGGCCGAGTGTAGGCCAAACGGCATGACCTTGAACTGAAAAAGGCCTAGGCCTGGCACAGTGAAGGCGGTCACGGGGCGACTGTCGACGGCCAATGGCACTTGCCAGTAGCCTTTCTTCAGGTCCAAGGTACTGATAAACTTGGCCTGCCTGAGCTTCTCAAGATGGCGTTAATCCTAGGCAGAGGATAGGCGTCCTTGATCGAGGAGTCGTTCACCCTGCGCATGTCGATGCAAAAGCGGTATTTCCCAGTCGACTTCCGGATCAACACGATCGGAGAGCTCCATGGACTCTCGGATGGTTCGATTACGTCATCCTTCAACATGGCAGCTACTTCATCGTTGATGACCGCTTGCATTGCAGGGTTACGACGGTAGTGGCGCTGTTTGATCGGGACTGCGTTTGGTTTGAGCCGGATGACATGCTCAGTCAACGCCGTGGGTCCCGCAACAGCATCGAAGAGAGGAAGTTCTTTCTCGAGAAAATTCTTGAGATGCTGTTCTTCCTTTGACGTCAGCGGTTCCAATGTGCCCGTCACACAAGGGAGAGTCGTGGTCGTGTCGAATGTGCCATCGTTGTTGACGTTTATACGTATGAGGTTAAGGTCTCGAATACACCTCATACCTAATACGACGTCCGTGGTGAGCCCAGGCACGAAATAGGCTCCGAGTATGAGGTTTTCACCTAAGATCTGGGCCGGGATGTGGTACTTCGTCTCAATCCGACAACGTGTACCATCAGCCATCCTCAGGTCCGCTGAAGATATCTCAGGTTTTACCCCACACTCGTCGAAGTGACGAACAACCTCATCCCCGACGAGGTTTACAACTGCTCCGGTATCCAACAGAGCTTGGAATCTCTTTCCCAGGAGCAAGGTGTCGATAAAAGGTCGGATGTCGGTTGACTCAGATGATTTTCCGGCCGACACGTACGAGGTGCTCACGTAATTGAGCTCGGTAGAGGTCGTAGGCGGCTGCGCTGCGGGCTCACGTGACCTCACTATGCCCGAACCCGATTCAGTGAAGGCCGTTATGTACTGGAGCCATGAGCTCCATTCTTCGGAGGGAGTGCAGCCACGGGACGTGGGCTCAGGCGACCTCCTGCGGCCTGAGTCCGTCTGGCGTTTCCCGCGCGACAACCGCAGCTCGTAGTGGCCACTCCGACTTGTTTGCAGTAGTAGCACCGCAACACCTTCGGTCGATCGCAATCTCGGAAGACATGCCCACGTGCATCACAATTCCAGCAGACTGGAGGGTTGCGGTTACTCGATGGTCGGGATGGACTCGTAGACAGTAGGCCCCGGTTTCTATTATTAGGAACGGTGGCTGTCGTATGCTTTGGCTGGTTACCCCCACTCCTTGCAGGGTAATCACCAGTGCGGCCGGTCTTGGGCGAGGTAGGTTGCGGTTTACGGTCGGGCTCAGAATAGTCCATCACCGCAACATCGACGAAACGGTCCATTCGACGCCTGAGCGTGTAGGCCGTCTCAGGCACCAATGCTTGAGCGACCGGAGGGGGAGGGCGGAACAGCTTACGCTCCCGTAGCAGCTCCTCGTATTCGTCGGCTCGCTCGATGAGGTCGGGTAGCGTGACAAAGTCATGACGTCGTATCATGAACTTGTATTCCGGCCTCATGTTCAAGTACACCAGGTCGATAGTTTCCTGGTTAGAGAAAGTGCCGCTCCGTCGGATCAGGGTTGTCAGAGCAATCACAAAATCTTTAAATGCCTCTGTTTCACCCTGAGTGCGCTTCCGTATCTCGTCATCCAAGTGGCGATGATAGCCAGCCGGGAAGAACTGGACCTCGAATGCCCGCCTAAAGTCGTGGAAGGAACGCCACATCATTTTGTTGTTCCTGTACCAGAGGAGAGCTTGGCCATGTAGAAGTGAAGGCAAAGCCTTCAAAACGTCCTCTGGCGACAGAGAGTAGGCTCGCGCAGCTCCTCTAGACGCTCCAGGAACGAAACCGCATCTCGTCGGCCGTCGAAGCGCAAGTTCCACTTCCGGACCTTGTCACAGAGGGCGGACGACGTTTTAGCAACGTCCTCATGCAGGTCATGACTCCGCAGGACGTACGAAGACCGGACACCTCCATACACATCGTTCGTCCGAGACGGGACGGCGTACCGAGAGGTTAGCTGGTCCATCTCGTTAGCTGGCGGCTCAGCGTAGTCAGCATCATGTGTTCTTGGGCCCCGCCGTTCGAGGTTCAACACCTCGGCTAACGTGTGCTCCATGCTGCGCAGGTCGGCATTGGTCGATAGGCCTAGCATTTGGCGTATGCGGTCCAAACCTCGATGTATTGGGTCCTCGAAGGGGTATTCCCGAGGCAGAGACCCTTGAGCCGAGTGGAAGGTATGCTGGGCATCAGTAACGTCCTCTTGTCCGGCGAAGGACAGTTCGTGCGGTGCCGAGGTGACCGCAGCAGGTGGGCTCTGACGCTGGAACGTCGCAGGGGGTAGGCCTACGAGTCCATAGGTACCGGGTGGCCTCCACGCAGTAGGATGATGAATGGACCCCGTTCGGTAGTCGAAAGGCGATGGGCGTGGAGTAGTATCATGCATCGAAGTCCGGGCCTGGTTATCTAACACCTGGCCAGTCGTAAGCACCTCCTCCTGGGAGGTTGCGGGGGTCTTAGCACCAGCGTTGATCCGCCAGTATAGGCAAAGGCGCCTGCGAAGTTCCTCTACCGTGCCATGGGTGGGTAGGTCGAGTCGCTCCAACTCAGCGATCAACTGTAGTTTAGACAACTGGTAGATCCATCCAACGCGAGGATCTTCCGTCGGGGCGAGCGGAGCGGAGTAGCCGGTCGAGGTCATCGGTCGTGTGTACACCGTTGACGTAGTAGTAACTGTCGATGCGCACGAGCAGGTAGGGATAACTGGAGTCGTAGTCACCACGGCCCCAGCCATGGTTAGAACTCCTAGCGTCGTTGTCGAAATTTCAGGGAGTGAGTTAGGCATAGCTGCAAAGTATTAGTACACAACAAAACAAACAAATGGCAACAACAATTTAAAAGGCTGAAATTGCTTAACAATTATGAAAAATCTACAATAAACCTATTTAAATTCAAACCTAATGTTACACAGCACTAAGTCCAAACGAGACACCTAAAAAAAAAAAAAAAAATTTTTTTAAATAGGACCAAGTCCAAACTGCTCCAAAATCCAATAATAAAAAGGCTAAAATGCAATAGGCTACTATAAAGTAAACGTTTTACCTAAAATAAATAGGCTATCACACCAATAGGCTAAAATATTTAACGCTAAACACCAATAGGCCTAGGCTAGCAATAGGCTACAATGACGAAACGAGAAAATATGTAGGCCTAAACTACCTAATACACTAGAAATGCTAGGCTAGAACGGTAACGTAGAATAAAACAACTTACAGTAGGCCTAGGCTAATACTTGATAGGCTAGAGCGGTTAACGTAGGCTAAAATCTTACAACTCGACGTCAGCTGCTACAGCGATCTTAGCTTGAGCTCACCAAGTACTATCAGACTATCCAATCACTGGTCCAACTGCTTCGGGCGCCATTTATGTGACGTAATTTTCCTGGCGGGCGACAAGTGGGAAATTACGCCACCGGTAATAAAACGAAGATCCCAGGATTCGCCCTAGTCTGGTCGCGGGGAGTTTCTCAGGAGTCGATAGTGATTCGGATAGCCTAAATTTGATAGCCCTGGTTGTCAGAGCTCGAGACGAACGTTACGGGTTACTAAACACCCAACTAGAAATCACCACCCTAGCCTAGGGCTTGTGGGGAAATAAATGATAATTTGACTTGACTCTGTGGGCAAATAGCTAAATGACACACTACTAGCTAACTTAACGAATCAACAAGTAAGCTAAGTAGTCACTCCGCTTACCTACGGAGTTACGTCGTCAACCTGAAACAAGCAAGGTTAAGGCCTAACCTAGCCTAACTCCCACAGAGTCTGAATTTACTAAACAAGAAAACGAGTTAACTTAAGTTGTCCAAGTGAGACACAAAACGAGAGAAAAAACTGAAACTAAAAATAAAACTGCTCCAGGAGCTGATACGAAAAAAAACTAAAACTTCAACTTCCTCACGTGTTCAACTTAAGCAAACTTCTGCAATAATTATCAAGCAGAAACCTGTCTGCTGGGGCCAACTTCGGGGCGTTTGGGAACTTTACAAAGGGGTTTAAGAATTTAAAAAGAAAGTCCCAAATATGGATTACGAAACGTTAATCGAAATGATCTGTCACCAACTCCGATACTTTTTAAAGAGTATGACGAGGTCTGCGAATCAGGCCTAGCCTATGAACTTCGACAAAGTTCTGCCGAAAGAAAAAACCTAAATCAAATCAAATCAAATCAAATCAAAAAATCCTTTATTCAAACAGTACATTTCTATACATGAATTGTGTCAAGTCAAGAATAAACATAACTATACATTTGGCAAATTTACTACACTAATTAATTAAGAGCTATAATCTATATGTATACACTTTCTCCCCTACAACTACTTACTGTTCAACCATTACAACTAACTATTGATTTGACATACTAATATCTAATTGAAAAAGTCCCCAATCTTGTAGCAGCATTTATCTGACAACAATTTGAACAAACTGGTTTTAAATCTTTTAAAATCTGTCAAACCCTTTATGGTGCTAGGCAGGCTATTATACAATTTTATGCCAGAGTAATATGGAGAATGTTCAATGGTGTTATGTCTAGGGTATGTAAGGCTATTCTTTTGTCTTGTGTTATAGTTGTGAAAATCAGAGTTATTTGGAAAATTTGATAAATTTTGTCTTATATACAAAATTAAATTATATATGTATATACTAGGAAAAGTAAGAATTTTGTGATTTTTAAAAAATACTCTTACAGGATTTTTTTCCCTTTAAGTCCAAAAAATAATACGGATAATTCTCTTCTGCATTTTAAAAAACTTTTTTTTCTCCTATCTGAATTTCCCCAGAAGATCACACCATAATTAAACAAGTGATAGAAATAACCGTAATAAACCATCATGAGAGTGGATATGTCAACAGATTTAGATAAAATAATGAACATAAAAATGAGCTTTATTTAATTTTTTTACAACTTCACCAATATGATTTTTGCCAAGTCAATTTTTGATCCACTGTGATGCCTAAGAATTTAACTGAGCTTACTGAATTTAGAGAAAGATTCAAATCTAATTTTGTTAATGAGTCTGATTTCTGGTAGTTTTTTTTTGGAATTCCATCAGAAGAGATTTATCTTTATTTAACGCCAAAACCATTTGCTTCAAACCATTTTTTCTAGCTGAAGGAAATCTTGTTCAGCTGTTTTGTTGCATGAAAAATTTTACTATGATCAGTGAAAACTAATGGAAATGTCATCAGCAAACATTACTGATTTTGACTTTAAAATCGAAGGTAGGTCATTAATATAAACCAAAAACAGTAGTGGACCTAGTATTGAGCCTTGTGGCACACCCTCTGTGACTAATTTGAAATCAGATTTCAGATTTATTAACCGTAGGTCCCACACACTGCTTCCGCATTGATAAAAACGAGGTTATCCACTTTATAGCCATGCCTGACACACCATAAAAAGTTTAGTTTTTTGTATTAATAGGCTATGGTTTTACACAGTCAAATGCTTTTGACAGATCACAGTAGAGGACCAGCTACTGCCTGCGATCTGTCAAGAGCACCTGTGACTTCCGGTAATAAAGCTAAAGATTGCATCTGTCGTACTCCGTCCCTTCCGGAATCCAAAACTGACATGTATCCAAAATTTGGGATGTTTCAAAATGATCACACAATCTATTGAAGACGACTTTCTCAAATATTTTTTGAGAAACTAGGCAATAAAGAAATAGGTCTGTAGTTGGATATATCTTTTGGGTCCACCCTTTTTAAAGACTGGTATTATGTTTGATAGTTTTAATAGGTCAGGGAAAAACACCAGTATACAAAGAAATGTTTATCAAATGAACAATGGGTTGAGCAATAAACTCTGAACTTGATTTCATTAATGAAGTTGAAAATTTCATCCCATCCAGAGGCTTTAGATGACTTTAAGTCTTTTTATTATATCTTGGGACTTCTTGAAGGTTCACTGGCTTAAATGATATAAGTTTGGACTCGGGAGGGATTCTACTGTGTAGGAAGCCAAGAGCTTTGTAAGAATCTGAACCAACATTCAAGCTTTTACATGTGTCAGAAAAAAAATGCATTAATTTTGATTCAGTTGCGTCCTTTCAGGACATTGAATGCAACAAGAAGGGGTATCCTTTTTTGCTGTTGTTAGTTGTATTAGTCTCTTTTTTAACAATATGCCAGGCTGTTTTTGGTTTTGTTACAGGATTCTTTAATCTGATTTCTGTTGTACAATATCTTAGCTGATTTTATACATTTATTTAATAATTTCTTGTATTCTTTTACATAATCTTTAAAAGTTGTATCATTTGACATTTTACTAAGTTCATGTAATTCCCTTTTCCTTTTTGCATGAGACTCTAATTCCAGTTGTTAACCACCCTTTATCAAAATGTTTACTATAACACCTAAGTTGTCTAAGTTTTATTATACAACTTACCAAACGAAGAAGTAATAATACTGTAAAAACGATTTTTTCGCGCACTCGATTGCACCACAGAACTTATTGTGACTTTTACGACGAAGTAGTAGCACGAAAACTCTTCAAATCGAAGACGAAAAAAAAGGATGAATAATTAGCGAATGCCTCAACAAAAGCCGGGAATACGAATGACAATCTTCACAAATCTTCTTCTTCCTTCACCTTCATCTCCGAATCGAGACAAAAGTTAAAACGTTTCCTGATTGGTCAACGAGTTACAGAAACCGAAAAAAACTGGCAGCGAAGGCAGGCGCATGGCAGCTTTAACAGGCTCACAGCCGCGTACCGCTCCAAAGGTGACCCCGCTGCTCATCTTCTCTCCCGTAGCCCGGCCCTCAGACGCAGTCGAACAGCCAAACAACCAAACTGACACCAGCGTCGTCTGCGGTCTTGGAATTTGAGGTTAGGTACGATGTCAGTTTAGTGTCGCGACTAGGCTTACTCAACAGCTTATGTTTAGCTGTTTAAAGTTCGTGGTTTAGCCGTTATTTTACCCCCTACACATTTTGACCCGTTACACCTTGTTAAAAAACAACACCCATATTTTTAAAAAAAAACCTCTTCTGTTCATTCGCATAACACCTAAACCTGTACTCACCTCCTTGTTGAAGGGCATAGAGCCAGAGATTGGCCCAATGTCCAACACGGTTTTGCTCCGTGGAATCCATTCGGTGATCCAACAAGTAGTCCTGTCCTTCTCCACGTCATCCTGCCCGCTGCTAAGCT